>NC_135721.1:59911092-60018592 GCF_964656455.1 Halichoerus grypus
AAAAATATATTTTGAGGAGAGACGCAAAGGAAGACATTTAATTCTTAGCAAACTGTAGGCATTTTAAAGAAGCCTTGTGTCTATTTCATGGCCTCTGATTAGAGGCGGCTATGACAGTGATAACAGGAAATTTCAAAGGGTACTTCCCCCCACCCCCAGCCAGACACTGTGGAGTAGTATCTCCTTTTTAAAACAAAGGACGTATTGTGAGAATGAAAGGGATTTGGCCCCAAGCACTAAACAAATTCTAGAGAGCAGAAAAAACCCTCTAATTATGTTAATAGTAAATTAATGTTTTGCAATTTACCCATATCACCTCAGAATAGGTGTTGTTCAAAAGTACCTATCGGAAATATTGGAGAAGGGAAGAAGACAAAATGTTTAGTTCCCTAGAAGGCCTTGTGTATAATCTACAAATGGAGCTTCTAGTGCCAGAGATACTTGTTTTCCTGAGGTGCCGCCTAAACACTACTTAGAGCAGCTGGGTTGGCGGGCCACCTTCCTGAGAGCCTCAGGTGATTTGGACTTCCCCTGTCTGGAAACAACCGGTGGGCAGTAGTAGATGGACAGAGATGGAAAGGATGTCACAGGTCCGTTCATCAGGTAACACAGTGAGTGGTACCTCCTGTCATGACTCCTGCCTTTGGCTTTCAGTCTTAGAGGACCCTGGCGTCTCAGTTCAAATAGTGCCCTGTGTTGAATAGACCTCAGTTTTGATTTTCATGTAAAGGTTTCTCAGTACATATAAGGTTTTTTGCCCAAGTCCAACACGTAGATTAATAAACACTGAGGAGCTATATATGCCAGGAACTGTCCTGAGCGCTTTCTGGAAGTTAAGGTTTTTCTTGATTAATTCTCAAAACAATCTTGAGGAGTAGGAGTTACTACCTGTATTTTACCAATGAGAAAATTGATGCCAAATAGCTTGCCTATTTTTTAACCAAGCTGTTCTAGGCACAGTTGTGAACTGGACTGGTTTCCTTGGTACCTCCAGGCAGCTTCTCTTGTACATTTTCCCTTTCTCAGTGATGCCTTCTCTTGCCTTCAGGCATCCAGTATTTTTTTTTATGCTCTATATTTTTATTAAAATCTCCTTTCAAGAAAAGATATTATATTAGTCATGTATTCTTTAGTATGAATTTAAACCCAAGTCAGAAATGGTGCTGGGCTTTTTTTTTTTAAACATGATTTTTTTTGATTATTTCTCAAGGGATCTCAGTATTTAAAATTTTATAACTAATAATGGAATAAAATATACTACCTGCCTTTTAAAGTAGCTGTGAGACATAAATGAGTAGGAACAATTGGGGCAGATTTGCCTTAATCTTTCAAGTAAAGTAAATGTTGGCCTTTTCTGCCATATTCCAGCTTGGAAGCACTCTAGAAACCAACATTTCTCATATGTCTTATAATGGATAATGGAAATTGTTTTAAATAAAGCACCAGACTAGGAGAATGGAATTTTTTTTTTTTTTTTTTAAATAAAACACCAGGGGCGCCTGGATGGCTCAGCTGGTTGAGCATTCCAACTCTTGATTTCAGCTTGGGTCATGATCTCAGGGTCGTGGGATCGAGCACTGAGTGGGGCTCCACACAGTGCAAAGTTGGCTTGAGATTATTTCTCCCTCTCCCCTCCCCCCCCACCACTCTCATGTGCTCTCTCTCTCTCTTTAAATAAATAAATAAATAAAATCTTAGAAAAATAAATAAAAATAAAGCACCAGATTAAGAGTGAGGAGGCCTGGATTTCAATCCCATGTCACTATGGGACTGGAAAGTGAAAGGGTTGGATCATAGCAGTGTTCTCTCCTACCTCCTCATCCATAACAGACATCGTTAATTAATCTTGGGGTTTTATCTGATCAAGCCTGTGTGCTCTTTGGAGCATTATTTATCATTTGCAGTTGGCACTCAGGATGAAACCTATTGCCACCCAAGGGCTAGATGGTGTCCAACATTTCTTCCAGTTAAACACTGTGAGATCTTCAGTCTAGGGTTGGAACTAGGTTCATGGTTCCCAAACCTGTCTGTGCATAAGCATTGGGGTTTTTGTCAGTATACCTCTTCAGTCAGATTCTCTAGGAATGAAATTTGAGAATCTGTATTTTTATAAAGTTCCTCCAGTGATTGTGATGTAGCCAATGGATAGACATTTGGGCACTGCCACTTCAGATTGTGTGATTTAGAGTTCTGTTTATTTTAATAATGGGAATTGGCAAGTTGAAATCATTGCCATTTTATCAGAGGCTCATGAATTGACTTTTAATTCGCTAAAAAGTTTTGATGAATTTCTACTTTTAATTTTTCCTGTTTTATCATCAAGCTTCTAAAGAGTACCATGGAGTGCTCCCCACATCTGGGCTTGTAGAGCCCTGTTCTGACTGGGTCCACATATTGGACTCACAACTTATCAGCAGTGTGGCCTTGGATAGGTCATTTAACATAAACAGGTAATCTTATCTCCTGTAAAATTGAATACCTATCATGCAGAGTTGTCGAGAGATTCTTTTATTTCTACTTGATGTTATGCATAACAGCTTTTGAGCACCTACCATGAACCAGGTGGTATAAAACCAGTGTTTTACTTTTCTTACCATAATCCCCATGTTACACATAGGCACATGTGTATACACAGACAACTGAAACAAACATTTCACAAAACAATGTCCTTACTGTGTGTAATGCATCTTGAAACTTTCTATTCCATTCCATTAAACAATACTGATCATGACCCCTACATTAATTTCATGGGCCACAAATGGGTTATTACCAGCATTAGACCATTCTGTTCTTCAGTACTTCTGCTAACCCCTCACCATGACCATCCCACCCCTGGGTATATACTTCCAGTGATGAGAAACTCTTTGAAGCCAGGAAAAATCTCTCTCAGTTCACTCTAGCTAATATTAATGGAGCATCGACTATTAACAGTAATCCACTATCTTCATGCTGCATGTTTTATCTATAGGCCTGTAACTAAGTATTTGGAGTGCTGATTGGGTTTCCATAGTACCCTTCTGCTGGTCCTGTGGCTGTCCAGGACCTACTCTTTCGCTTTCTATTCCAGACAGTGAAACCTTCGTTCTTATCAAAACTCAGCTGTCCTCTCACCCAGTGTTGATAAGCTAATTACAGCTAAGAGGTCCCTGACTGACAATGACAGGTGTTGCCTTGCATGTTAAGAGCAACCTTTGAAGGCTAAAACAAGGAATTTTTTTTTATTAGACAAAGCTAGTGAAGAGAGAATTTTGGTCATGACAGAATTTTGGAACCCATTATAACTGTTTCTATTCTTGGAACTAGAACCAAGAACTTAGACTGAGTATGTAGTCGTATACTGGGTCTGGTTGGACTGGTGCGGTATCCTGTCATAGTTCCTTTGAACATTCCAAAGTATAGGGGATGCTTCCAGAGGCATTTGAAGGCAGATGAGAGGAGAGTTCACATATGCATTCTCAAGTGTGAGACATGATCAAGAATAAATTATTGTGTGAGGACTGCATTTAGTAATAACCACATAATTCATGTTTGAGGCAAAGACAGTGTACTAATGTATGGGAGCATCATGTCTGAAACTCAGATTTGTGCCAGGTTAACATCAGGTTTGGATTTCTTTGTATTGATTAAACTAATTGTTAATTGAATTAGTTATGTTGCTAATTAAGCACTGATTCAAAAGAATTTCTGATTAAAAAAGTCACATATAAGCTTGCTGATTTGATTTGGAAGACACATAGTGTCCTTGTTAAGCCATAGGGAGTTTTATGATGCCCTCTTCCTGGTGGTAGGGTGTAATGGTCAGCCTAATTCTGAAGTCACATTGAATTACCTGAGGATAAGTGGGGAAGAAGAGGAAAAATACACATAGACAGATATCTTCATACAAAGTGCAAAAGGGGAATGGGAGAGAGAGAGAGAGAGAGAGAGAGAAGTTATAAATAATACCTTGAGAGACATGATGGACCTAGGGATTAACTAGGCTGTACACAAACATGTCCTACTACATAATATATTTAAGTAGGAAGCTGGTAATAATAAAGAGTTGTGATTTAAGGATCAACCAGCTGTGACCTTCAGCAAGTTAAGTGACCTCTTCGAGCCAGTTTCATCATTTAGAAAATAAGAGGGTTAGACAACAAGGTTTCTCTCCAGGCCCTTTCTGAAGCTTGAAAATGCTGTTATTCTAGGGATTTATATAAGTTACACATCAGTGAAACATTACAATGCCTTCTAAATTAATAAATTTATCCATTTAACAAATACCGAATAAGGGCCTACTGACATTTTAGCTCCTCAATAAAATGACAAAAATTTCTCAGCCATTCTCACTACTACTTGGCTTTTACACCTTTCTGAGCTCAATCAAAACTCAGGCCATAGCAGGCTAAGGATAGATTCTGTCACAGGAAGGAGGCAGGGTAGCTTCACGATTTAATGCCAAGCCTACTTTGGGCTACAGACATCCCACTACCTTTTGCTTCAGAGGAACACTAGCCAGAAAGGATCTTCCTTCCGGTTTCCATGGGGCAGCAGTTGACTGGTGGGTGCAAGGGGAAGAGGGGGAGGAAGGGAGAGGCAGGTCATTCTTCTCAGGGGCCAACCAGCCATGTATATCAAAAGCAAATGATATTGGTAAACCCTGGTCTTACTAACGTTGGGAAATGAGATTCTTACGTTTTACGCAACTATCCTTTGGGGTCAGTAGGTCAGAGTTAAAGGGAGAAGAATCTGGGGGAAAAACCAGTTATAAGACATAAAATAATATGGATCTATATTGGAGAAAATGCTGAAAAAATAATTAAGAAAATGTAGCATGAAAAGTTACTCTTCACTCCTTTCCATACTGTACTTTTTGGAAGGAACTCACTATGTGAAGCCTACACTTAAGAAATGGGAAACTATGCTCTACCTGCCTGAGTGGTTCATATATATATCTTATTTACAATTCTTTTGCATAGGAGATTTATATATTATCTCCAGTTGTTTATATTAGTATGTGCTCATTTATTCTATACTTTGGCTTATAATCCAGTACCATTTTGTTTATTTTGTTGCTCAGACTGTTGTAGCTTTGGCCATTGGGAGCTCTTTCAGTTAGCTCCTATGTTTCTTTGATATACCCACAGCATTTCAAGTTTCTTTTTTTTCTAAGCACTTCCTTACTTTTTGACACTGTAAGTTACAAGCTCCAGGCTCATCCTGTATAATTCCTGCCCCATTCATAGAATTGACCTCTGTTTTGGAGAATGGTATTGGGAATCAGGATCTGAGTGGTAGGTGTGCTCATTGCTACTGTGCCACTGTTGATGCTAGGCTCTCTGAGCTGGCAGAACAAGGAAGTATATATGTGCATACTAATCCATATATGTATGAACATATCAGTATTTTTAAATGTAACCATCTATATTAAGTCAAATATAAGTTCATAATGACGTTTTCAACTCTAACCCATTACCATATAAATCATTCTAGTCTTTTGCTTATCTGTAAACTCCCTCTCCAACAGTGAGAAACCTGATTCCCACCATTCACTATCTACTTAATTGTTAATTCCAGGGGCACCTGGGTGGCTCAGTCGGTTAAGTGTTTGCCTTTGGCTCAGGTCATGGTCTCCGGGTCCTGGAATTGAGCCCTTCTGGCTCCCTGCTCAGTGGTGAGTCTGCTTCTTCCTCTCCCTCTGCCTCTGCCTCTGCCTCTGCGATCTCTCTTTTTCTTCTCTCAAATGAATAAATAAAATCTTTAAAAAAATTGTTCAGTTTCAGCATACATGTATAGTAGAATCAGAATTATTAACCTGTATCCCTGTGGGATACAACTTTATCAACTTGAGTACAGTGCTTATATACAGTTCCTTTTTGCCTGTAGTCTTAAAAACTCTATTCATTTCCAAAGTTGCTTGGGTCAGCACCTTTTCCTTCTGCCTCCTTCACTGATATTGTTTCATGCATTTATTTATTTATTTTTTAAATTAAACATTAATTTTTTTTATTATTATGTTATGTTAATCACCATACATTACATCATTAGTTTTTGATGTAGTGTTCCATGATTCATTGTTTGCGTATAACACCCAGTGCTCCATGCAGAACGTGCCCTCTTTAATACCCATCACCAGGCTAACCCATCCTCCCACCCCCCTTCCCCTCTAGAACCCTCAGTTTGTTTTTCAGCGTCCATCGTCTCTCATGGTTCATCTCCCCCTCCGATTTCCCCCCCTTCATTCTTCCCCTCCTGCTATCTTCTTCTTTTTTTTTTTTTCTTAACATATAATGTATTATTTGTTTCAGAGGTACAGATCTGTGATTCAACAATCTTGAACAATTCACAGCGCTCACCATAGCACATACCCTCCCCAGTGTCTATCACCCAGCCACCCCATCCCTCCCACCCCCCACCACTCCAGCAACCCTAAGATTGTGTCCTGAGATTAAGAATTCCTTATATCAGTGAGGTCATATGATACATGTCTTTCTCTGATTGACTTATTTCGCTCAGCATAACACTCTCCAGTTCTATCCACATCGTTGCAAATGGCAAGATTTTATTCCTTATGATGGCTGCATAATATTCCACTGTATATATATACCACTTCTTCTTTATCCATTCATCTGTCGATGGACATCTTGGTTCTTTCCGCAGTTTGGCTATTGTGGACATTGCTGCTATAAACATCAGGGTGCACGTACCCCTTCGGATCCCTACATTTGTATCTTTGGGGTAAATACCCAATAGTGCAATTGCTGGATCATATGGTAGCTCTATTTTAAACTTTTTGAAGAACCTCCATACTGTTTTCCAGAGTGGCTGCACCAGCTTGCATTCCCACCAACAGTGTAGGAGGGCTCCCCTTTCTCCGCATCCCCACCAACAACTGTCGTTTCCTGACTTGTTAATTTTAGCCATTCTGACTGGTGTGAGGTGGTATCTCATTGAGGTTTTGATTTGGATTTCCCTGATGCCGAGCAATGTTGAGCACTTTTTCACGAGTCTGTTAGCCATTTGGATGTCTTCTTTGGAAAAATGTCTGTTCATGTCTTCTGCCCATTTCTTGATTGGATCATTTGTTCTTTGGGTGTTGAGTTTGATAAGTTCTTTATAGATTTTGGATACTAGCCCTTTATCTGATACGTCATTTGCAAATATCTTCTCCCATTCTGTTGGTTGTCTTTTGGTTTTGTTGACTGTTTCTTTTGCTGTGCAAAAACTTTTTATCTTGATGAGGTCCCAATAGTTCATTTTTGCCCTTGCTTCCCTTGCCTTTGGCGATGTTTCTAGGAAGAAGTTGCTGCGGCTGAGGTCGAAGAGGTTGCTGCCTGTGTTCTCCTTTAGGATGTTGATGGATTCCTGTCTCACATTTAGGTCTTTCAACCATTTGGAGTCTATTTTTGTGTGTGGTGTAAGGAAATGGTCCAGTTTCATTCTTCTGCATGTGGCTGTCCAATTTTCCCAACACCATTTGTTGAAGAGACTGTCTTTTTTCCATTGGACATTCTTTCCTGCGTTGTTGAAGATTAGTTGACCATAGAGTTGAGGTCCATTTCTGGGCTCTCTATTCTATTCCATTGATCTATGTGTCTGTTTTTGTGCCAGTACCATACTGTCTTAATGATGACAGCTTTGTAATAGAGCTGCAAGTCCGGAATTGTGATACTGCCAGCTTTGCTTTTCTTTTTCAACATTCCTCTGGCTATTCGAGGTCTTTTCTGGCTCCATACAAATTTTAGGATTATTTGTTCCATATCTTTGAAAAAAGTTGATGGTATTTTGATAGGGATTGCAATGAATGTGTAGATTGCTCTAGGTAGCATTGACATCTTCACAATATTTGTTCTTCCAATCCATGAAAATGGAACCTTTTTCCATTTCTTTGTGTCTTCCTCAATTTCTTTCATGAGTATTTTATAGTTTTCTGAGTACAGATTCTTTGCCTCTTCGGTTAGATTTATTCCTAGGTATCTTATGGTTTTGGGTGCAATTGTAAATGGGATCGACGCCTTAATTTCTCTTTCTTCTGTCTTGTTTTTGGTGTATAGGAATGCCACTGATTTCTGTGCATTGATTTTATATCCTGCCACTTTACTGAATTCCTGTATGAGTTCTAGCAGTTTTGGGGTGGAGTCTTTTGGGTTTTCCACATAAAGTATCATATCATCTGCAAAGAGTGAGAGTTTGACTTCTTCTTTGCTGATTCCGATGCCTTTTATTTCTTTTTGTTGTCTGATTGCTGTGGATAGGATTTCTAATACTATGTTGAATAGCAGTGGTGATAGTGGACATCCCTGCCGCGTTCCTGACCGTAGGGGGAAAGCTCTCAGTTTTTCCCCCTTGAGAATGATATTCGCTGTAGGTTTTTCATAGATGGCTTTTATGATATTGAGGTATGTACCCTCTCTGCCTATACTCTGAAGAGTTTTGATGCAGAAAGGATGCTGTACTTTGTCAAATGCTTTTTCTGCATCTATTGAGAGGATCATATGGTTCTTGTTCTTTCTTTTATTAATGTATCGTATCACATTGATTGATTTGTGGATATTGAACCAACCTTGCAGCCCAGGGATAAATCCCACTTGGTCGTGGTGAATAATCCTTTTAATATACTGTTGTATCCTATTGGCTAGTATTTTGGTGAGAACTTTTGCATCCATGTTCATCAAGGATATTGGTCTGTAATTCTCCTTTTTGATGGGGTCTTTGTCTGGTTTGGGGATCAAGGTAATGCTGGCCTCATAAAACGAGTTTGGAAGTTTTCCTTCCATTTCTATTTTTTGGAACAGTTTCAGAAGAATAGGTATTAATTCTTCTTTAAATGTTTGGTAGAATTCCCCTGGGAAGCCATCTGGCCCTGGGCTCTTGTTTGTTGGGAGATTTTTGATTACTGCTTCAATTTCCTTAGTGGTTATAGGTCTATTCAGGTTTTCTATTTCTTCCTGGTTCAGTTTTGGTAGTTGGTACATCTCTAGGAATGCATCCATTTCTTTTTTTTTAAAAGATTTTATTTATTTTTCAACAGAGAGAGAGAGACAGCGAGAGAGGGAACACAAGCAGGGGGAGTGGGAGAGGGAGAAGCAGGCTTCCTGCTGAGCAGGGAGCCCGATGTGGGACTCGATCCCAGGACCCTGGGATCATGACCTGAGCCGAAGGCAGACGCTTAACGACTGAGCCACCCAGGCGCCCGGAATGCATCCATTTCTTCCAGATTATCTAATTTGCTGGCATATAGTTGCTCATATATGTTCTTATAATTGTTTGTATTTCTTTGGTGTTGGTTGTGACCTCTCCTCTTTCATTCATGATTTTGTTGATTTGGGTCATTTCTCTTTTCTTTTTGATAAGTCTGGCCAGGGGTTTATCAATCTTCTTAATTCTTTCAAAGAACCAGCTCCTAGTTTCGTTGATTTGTTCTACTGTTCTTTTGGTTTCTATTTCATTGATTTCTGCTCTGATCTTTATTATTTCTCTTCTCCTGCTGGGTTTAGGCTTTATTTGCTGTTCTTTCTCCAGCTCCTTTAGGTGTAGGGTTAGGTTGTGTATTTGAGACCTTTCTTGTTTCTTGAGAAAGGCTTGGATTGCTATATACTTTCCTCTAGGACTGCCTTTGCCGTATTCCAGAGATTTTGAACAGTTTGTTTTCATTTTCATTTGTTTTCATGAATTTTTTTAATTCTTCTTTAATTTCCTGGTTGACCCATTCATTCTTTAGTAGGATGCTCTTTAGCCTCCATGTATTTGAGTTCTCTCCGACTTTCCTCTTGTGATTGAGTTCTAGTTTCAAAGCATTGTGGTCTGAAAATATGCAGGGAATGATCCCAGTCTTTTGGTACCGGTTGAGACCTGATTTGTGACCTAGGATGTGATCTATTCTGGAGAATGTTCCATGGGCACTAGAGAAGAATGTGTATTCTGTTGCTTTGGGATGGAATGTTCTGAATATATCTGTGAAGTCCATTTGGTCCAGTGTGTCATTTCAAGTCTTTATTTCCTTGTTGATCTTTTGCTTAGATGATCTGTCCATTTCAGTGAGGGGGGTGTTAAAGTCCCCCACTATTAACTGTATTGTTATTGATCCCAATTACTCTAATGTTGTTTCGTCTTACGGTATCGCTTATCTCTCGAATTCTGCCCTCATGATCCAGTAGTTGTTTATCTCTCTTTTTCTCAGCTTCTTTATTTTCCATCATTTGGTCTTCTGTATCACTAATTCTTTCTTCTGCCTCATTTATCCTAGCAGTTAGAGCCTCCATTTTTGATTGCACCTCATTAATAGCCTTTTTGATTTCGATTTGGTTAGATTTTAGTTCTTTTATTTCTCCAGAAAGGGTTTTTCTAGTATCTTCCATGCTTTTTTCAAGCCCAGCTAGTATCTTTAAAATCATCATTCTGACCTCTAGTTCCGACATGTTACTAATGTCCATATTGATTAGGTCCCTGGCAGTCGGTACTGCCTCTTGTTCTTTTTGTTGAGGTGATTTTTTTCCATCTTGTCATTTTTTCCAGAGGAGAGTAGATGAATGAGAGAACAAAATGCTAACAGGGTAACAACGTCCCCAGAAAATACACACTAAACAAATCAGAAAAGACCTGAAACTGGGGGAAAAGAAAGGGAAAGAAAGAAAAAAGAAAAAGAAAGAAAAAAAAGAAAAAGAAAAAGATAAAAACAAACAAAAACAAAACAAAAAAACCAGAATATGATCAGATATGATCAGGATGGTGCATAGATCAGTGCCACACACTAGATTTTGGACGTATTTTGGTCTGTTAGAAGAAAGTGCCTCCCAAAATTTTAAAGAAAGAAAAACTTATATATGTACAAAAATAAGGGTTAATACGATGAATGGATGGATGACTGTAAAGGTGAAAATTATAAAAGATTTTATAAAAGGAATTGATAAGATAAGAAGTTGGTTGAAAAAAGAAGAGGATTTAAAAAAAAAAAGGGAGAGAATGTGATCAGGCAGGAGACTAGAACAAAGTCATACAGTAGAGATTTAGGGTATATTTTGATCTGTTAGAAGAAACTGTATCTCAAAATTTTAAAGAGAGAACAACTTATATATATATATATACCAAAAATAAGGGTAACTACTATGAAGGGATAGAATATGACTCTAAAAATGAAAAATAAAAAATATTTTTTAAAAAAAGGGATTGATAAGATGTTGGTTGAAAAAGGAAAAGAAAAATTCAAAAAAAAAAAAGATAGTTAAAAAAAAAATTAACTTTGAAAGGCTAAAGAGTCATGGTAAAAAAGCCATGAATTCTATGTGCAGTATTCCCCTAGCGCTGGAGTTCGGCCGTTCTCATTGATCGGTAAACTTGGTCTTGGCTGGCTGTTCTTGCTGATCTTCTGGAGGAGGGGCCTGTTGTCGTGGTTCCCAAATGTCTTTGCCGGAGGCGGAATTGCCCCGCCCTTGCCGGTCTGGGCTAAGTAATCTGTTCCGGTTTGCTCTCGGGAACTTTTGTTCCCTGCAAGCTTTCCGTACAGCTTTGGAAGACGAGAGTGAAAATGGCGGCCTCCCAATCTCCACCCCGGAGGAGCCGAGAACTCGGGTCCCCACTCCTCAGTGAGCCCGCAGAGAAAAGCAGTCAATCACTCCCGTCTCCCAGGTCTCCGGCCGCACTCCGTGCTCACCCAGCCTGTGACTGAACGTTTCTATCTCTGGCACATGACCCCGTTTGGAGTCTCCAAACCCAGCAGATCCCTGCAGGGCACAGGAGCTCCTCTGGGGGAGGAAGGGGAGTCTCCCCGGATCTGCCGCCGGTTGGGTCCCTGCTGGAAGAGCAGTGGCCCGACTGTGCCGCGGATCATGGTTTATGGCAACCCCGAGCTGAGAGCCCACTCCTCGGATCCGTCTCTGCAGCCGGCTTCCCTCCTCCGATACCTGGGAGCTCTACCACACTCAAGAACCCCCGAGGGTCCTGAGACTACACTGTCCCAGCGACGGTTACACCCCCTGCTTAGCCACTGGAGAGACGTCCCTCAGCGGAGCCGACTTCTAAAAGTTCCAATTTTGTGCTCCGAGGCTCTATCACTTGCTGGTAGCGGCTGACGGGGGCCCCCTCCCCCGCCGTCTATCCTCCCGAATATCGCCTCGGATTCACTTCTCCGCATGTCCTACCTTCCAGAAGGTGGTCGCTTTTCTGTTCAGAGAGTTGTTGCTATTCCTTTCTTCAGTCTCCTGTTGAGTTCGTAGGTGTTCAGAATGGTTTGATCCCTATCCGGCTGAATTCCTGGGACCAGACGAAATTTAGGTCTCCTACTCCTCCGCCATCTTGCTCCGCCTCCTGTTTCATGCATTTATAATACAGTTAGATTCTTTTGTCATAGTCCGTATTTCATCTTTGTGAGCACCTGACCTCCTAAATTATATTTAAAATTTTACATACATTAAGTTTCATACTTTGTGCTGTAAATATTTATACATTTTGACAAATGCATAATGGCATGTATCCACTATGACAATATCATACAGAGAGATTCATAACCCTAAAAAATGCCCTGTGCTTCACCTATTTAGCCCTCTGCTCTTTCTCTGAACTCCTGGCAACCACTGATCATTTTACCATCTATATAGGTTTACCTTTTCAAGGATGTCTTAAAAATTGGAGTCATTGCAGTATGTAACCTTTTCAGACTGGCTTCTTACACTTACCAATATGCATCCAAGTGTCATTCATGTCCTTTTGTGGTTTTTATTGCTGAGTAATATTCCATTGTATACCCATAGTATACCACAAGTTATTCATTTGCACATTGAGGACAATTTAGTTGCTTCCAGTTTTGGGGGATTATGAATAAAGCTGTTATAAATATTTGGGTATAGGTTTTGGTGTGGACCTAAGTTTTTAAGTTAGTTTGGAAACTACCTAGGAACATGATTGCTGGATTGTATGGGAAGACTGTGTTTAGCCTTGTAAGAAACTGCCAAATGATCTCCCAAAATGACTGTATCTTTTTGCATTCCCATCAATAATGAATGAGAGTTCCTGTTGCTCTGTGTCCTTGCTGGCATTGGTATTGTTAGTTTTTTGACTGTAGTCATACTGATAGGTGTTTAGTGATATCTCATTGTTGTAATACATAATTCCCTAATGACATATGATGTTGAGCAGCTTTTCATACACTTATTTGCCATCTGTGTATCTTCTTTGGTGAGGTATCTGTTCAGATCTTATGTGCATGTAAAATTGGATTTTTTTTTTCTTGTTGAGTTTTAAGAGGTTTTGTACATTTTGGATACCAGTACTCTTTATCAGATACGTGTTTGGTAAATGTTTTCTCCCAGTCTGTGGCTTGTGTATTGATCCCCTTAATAGTGTCTTTCACAGAGCAGAAATTTTAAATTTTAATAAAGTCCTACTTTTCATTCACAAACTGTGCTTTTTTGGTGTTCTGTGTAAAAATTCATTACCAAACTTAAGATCACCTAGATTTCTTCTTATGTTTTCTTCTAGAAGTTTTATAGTTTTGAGTTTTATAGTTAGGTGTATGATACATTTTGATTTAATTTTTGTGAAAGGTGTTAGGGCTATGTCTGGATTCTTTTTTTTTTTTTTCTTTTGTATATGGACATACAACTATCCCAGTGCCATTTGTTGAAAAGACTATACTTTCTTCATTGAATTACTTTTGCTCCTTTCTCAAAGATCAGTCAACTAGATTTGTTTGGGTCAATTTCTGGGCTCTCCATTGTGTTCTATTGATCTTGATATCTGTTCTTTTGCCAATACCACACTGTCTTAATTACTGTAGCTTTATAGTGAATCCTTTACTTTGTTGTTATTCTTCAGTATTATGTTGGGTCTTCCAAGGCTTTTGGCTTTTTACATAAACTTTAGATTCATTTTGTCAATATCTACAAAATAGGTTGCTGTGTTTCTGATTTGGATTGTGTTGAATCTATTTATTGATCAAGTTGGGAGAATTGACATCGTAAACCATGAACACAGAGGATCTGTCCATTAATTTAGATTTCCTTTGATTTCTTTTATCAGAGTTTTGTAGTTTTCTGCATATAAAACTTGTACATATTTTGTCAGATTTTGTATTTCATATTTTTGATGCTATTGTAAATGTTTTATTTCTGTTTTAAAATTTCAGATCCCAGTTTTTTATTGCTGTTACATAGAAAAGCAACTGAGTTTTTTATATTTACTTTGTATTGCTTGTATAACAACTTTGCTATACTCATTTATTAGTTATAGGAATTTTTTTTTTTTTTTTTTTACGTTTTTTAGGGTTTTCTTCACTGGTAGTCATGTCACTTGCAAACAAAGATAGTTTTATTTCTTCCTTCCAAATCTGTATACCTTTTATTTCCTTCCCTTGTCTTATTGTACTAGCTAGGACTCCCAGTACGATGTTGAATGGAATGGTGAGAGTGGACATCTTGCTTGTTTGTGATCTTAGTGGGAAAGTATTTACTTTCTCATCATTGAGTGTGATGCAGCTGTAGGTTTTTTTGTAGATGTTCTTTATCAAGTTGAGGCAATTCCCCTTTATTCGTAGTTTGCTAAGAGCTTTCATCACGAACAAGTGTAGGATTTGTCAAATGCTTTCCTTGCATCTATTGATAAGATTGTATGTTTTCTTTTACAGCCTGTTGACATGGAGGATTAAATTGATTGATTCTTGAATGTTGGACCAGCCTTGCATACCTGGAATAGATCCTACTTGGTTGTGGTGTATTATCTTTATACATTGTTGAATATTTGCTAATATCTTACTGAGAATTTTTGCATGTAGTTCATGAGCGATATTGACCTTTAGTTTTCCTTTCTTGTAATGTCTTTATTTGGTTTTGGTATTAGGGTAATGCTGGCTTCACAGAATGAGTTAGGAAGTTTTCCCTCTGCCTCTGTTTTCTTTAAAGATTGTGGGAAGTTGGTATATATATATTTTAAAGGTTTGGTGAAATTCACAGTGAAACCATCAGGGCATACTGCTTTCTTTTTTGGGAAGATATTAACAATGTATTCGGTAAACATGGGGCTATCCCAATTATGTGTTTCTCCTTATGTGGATTTTTTTAGTTTGTATCTTTGAAGGATTGTTCTGTTTTATCTAAGTTATCAAATTTGTTGGCATAGAATTATTCATAGTAATCCTCTATTACCCTTTTAATGCCCTGGTATTAGTAGTAATAACTCCTCTTTTATTTCTGTTATTGGCATTTTGTGTCTTGTCTCCTGTTTTCTTTGTTAACCTAAGCTATAGGTTTATTAGTTTTATTAGTATTTTTAAAGAACCACCTTGTTTGTTTGTTTTCAGTTTCATTGATTTCTGCTCTAATTTTCCTTGTTTCTCTTCTGATTGCTTTAGGCTTAAGTCATTCTTCATTCTTCAGTTTCTTAAGGTGAAAGCTTAGATTGTTGATTTTAGATCTTTCTTCTTTTCTAATATGTGCATTCTGTGCCATAAGTTTGCCTGTAAGCATTGCCTTTGCTGCAACCCACAAATTTTGATAAACTGCATTTTTGTTTGGATCAAAATGTTTTAATTTATCTTGAGACTTCCTCTTTGAGCCATGTGTTATTTAGAGGTGAGTTGTTTAAATTCCTAATATTTGTGGATTTTCTGGGTTTCTTCTTTGATTTCCAGTTTAACTGTATTATAGTCTGAGAACATATTTTATATGGTTTCTGTTTTTTCAGATTTGTGAAGGTATGTTTAATGGTCTAGAAAGTGGTCTTTCTTGGTGAATGATTCATGTGAACTTGAGAAGAATGTGTATTCTGATGTTTTGGAGTCAGGAATTCTGTAAATGTCAATTAGATCAAGTTGATTATAGTATTATTCAGGTCAGCTCTATCCTTATTTTCTGGTTGCTTGATCTATCAGGTGAAAAAGAGGTGTTGAAGTCTCCAACTATAATACTTGGTTTGTCTTTTTCTCCTTGTGATTCTGTCAGTTTTTGCCTCATGTATTTTGACAGTCTGTTGTTAGGTACATAAATGCTAAGGATTGTTATATCTTCTTGGAGAATTAACTCCATTATCACTATGTAATGTCCTCTTAATTCCTGATAATTTTCCTTATTCTGAGGTCTGCTTTGTTTGAAGCAGCTCAGCTTTGTTTTTTATTAGTGTTTACTTTTAACCTGCCTGAGTTTTTATAATACAAGTGGGTTTTGTTGTAGACAACCTACAGTTTTGTGGTTTTTTAAAAAAAGTCTACTTTGACGGTCTCTGTTTTTTAATTGGTATATTTTAGATGAATATTCACATTTAAAGTAATTATTGATAGAGTTGGATTGACTTCTGTTTGTTGCCCATGTTTATTGTTTTTCTTCCCCCTGCCTTTTCTGCCCTAATTTTTTGTTTTGATTATACACAATTTATATGACTCATTTCATTCTCTTATCAATTATACTTCTTTAAATATTTTTTCCCTAGAGTTTACAATACATGTTTACAACTCAATTTAACCTCAAATAACATTATGCCACTTCATGTGTAGTGCAGGTACTGCATAATAGAGTATTCCTGATTCTTCCCTCCTGTCCCTTATGACATTGCTGTCATTTATTTCACTAGTCCATATGCTACAATCACCCAATTCATTGTTACAATTATTCGTTCAAACAAATGGTTATATTTTAGATCAGTTAAGAATAAGAAAAATAAAAATATCTTACTTTCATTTATTCCTTCTTTTATACTCTTCCTTTGTATAGATCTGACTTTCTGACCTATATAATTTTTCTTCTCCTTGAAGAATTTCTCTTAGCATTTCTTACAGGGCAGGTCTGGCAATGACTTCTCTCATTTTTTGTTTGTCTGGGAGTCTTATTTCTCCTTCACTTTTTTTTTAAAATTTATTCATTTGAGAAAGAGGGAGAGAGCAAGAGTATGAACAGGGAGGAGGGGGAGAGAGAGAGAGGGAGAAACAGACTCCCTGCCGAACAGGGAGCCTGACAGGGCCCGATCCCAGGACCCTGGGATCATGACCCGAGTGGAAGGCAGACACTTAGCTGACTGAGCCACCTAGACACCTCTCTCCTTCACTTTTTATTTATTTATTTATTTATTTATTTATTTATTTATTTGTTTGTTTGTTTGTTTATTTATTTGACAGAGAGAGAAAGAGACACAGTGAAAGAGGGAACACAAGCAGGGGGAGTGGGAGAGGGAGAAGCAGGCCTCCCGCGGAGCAGGAAGCCCGATGCGGGGCTTGATCCTAGGACCCTGGGACCATGACCTGAGCCGAAGGCAGACGCTTAACGACTGAGCCACCCAGGCGCCCCTCTCCTTCACTTTTGAAGGAAAATTTTGTCGGATGCATAATTCCAGGTTGATGGTTTTCTTTCACCACTTTCAACATTTCCCTCCATTTTCTTGCTTACATGGCTTCTGATGAGAAATCTGATGTAACTCTTTTAACTTTTATCCTTGTTTCTCTGTAGGTAAGGCTTTTTAAAAAGATTTTTTCCCCATTGTTTTTGGTTTCCTTCAATTTGAATATGATAGATCTAGATGTGGAGTTTCTTGCGCATTTATCCTGTTTGTGTTTGCTGAGGTTTCTGGATCTGTAGTTTAGTCATTCTTTCTGTCAACTTCTTGACCATTATTACTTCAGATATTTCTTCTGTTTCATTCTCTTTCTTCTCCTTCTGATATTTCAAGTATGCATATGTTATACGAGTCTTGAAACTGCCCCACAGCTTTTGGATGTTGTTTTTATCATTCTTTATTTTCTTTGTATTTCAGTCTGGGGTTTCTGTTGACATATCCTCAAGCTCACAGATTCTTTGCTCAGCCATATCCAGTCTCATAATGAGCCCATTAGAGGTATTCTTCATTTCTGTTCATTACTTTTATTTGTAGCATTTATTTTTTATTCTCTTTTAGAGATTCCATCTCTTTGCTTACCTTATCCATCTGTTCTTATATGTTGTTTACTTTTTCCATTGGAGCCCATAAAATATCAATCATAGTTATTTTTTTTAAGGATTTATTTACTTATTTTAGAGAGAGCATGCGTGTGAGTGGTGGGGAGTGTTGGGGGGAGGGGAGAGAATCCTCAAGCAGACTCTCCGCTGAGTGCGGAGCCTGATACCAGGTCCCTGAGATCATGACCTGAGCCAAAACCAAGAGTTGGACACTCAACCAACTGAGCCACCCAGGCGTCCCAGTCATAGTTATTTTTGATTCTTTGGTATTTCCACAGCCTGTGTCATTTCTAGGTCTGACTGTGATTCTTGCTTTATTTCTTCAGACTGCTTTTTTTCCTTGCTTTTTTTTTTTTAAAGCATATGTTACATTTTCTGTTGAAAGCTAGGCATAATGTATTGGGTAATAACAACTTGGGTAAGAGGCCTCTGTGAGATTTTAAGTTAATCTAGCTTGGAGTTGGGCAGTGTTTAGTGTGTGCTGTAGCTTTACGTGCCAGGAGCTTCAAATTCCTCTGGTGTCCTTGTGTTTGTCTCTTTTATTTTCTTTGGGCTTCCTTTAGAATTCCTCCTTAAATAGAGTCTGAACCTTGTAGCTCTTTCAACAGTAATCCACTGTTATACTGGAGTCCTTTTGAGATGTGGTGGCAAGATGTGGGGGAGGGAAGGTATTCTGTAATTTTATGATAAAATCGTAGTCTTTTAGTGGACCTGTGTCTGAGCTGTGATTTCTACAAGTGTTTTTTAGTTTCTTCCCCACTTAGGTGAGACAGGAAGGCTAGAGAGTGCTGGTGTTTAATAATTGAACTTTCCCCTATAAGGGATAAAGTTCTGTATGGGATAAGGCAGAGTCTTTTTACTAGAGAATAAGCCTTTGTTATGGAGAATGCTCTTGAGGTGTTTCAGGTGATTACACTTTTCCTGCTTCTCCCAGAGCTGTGAGGAGATCTTTCTTGGCTCTTCACTTTTTTCCTAGAGGTAAAACCCACAAAAGCATAAGGATCGCACTAGGACTCACTCTCCTGCTAGTTTACATTTAGCCTCCAGGAGTTTGTTAAAATTATCATTTGGGTATTTATTCCAGTTTGTGGCTTCAGTGGTTTCTGCTCGAGGTGAGCAGATATCGGTTGTGACTCTGTGTTCATCTGTGAAGGTTGGGGTTGGAGAGTTTTGGATGTACAAAAATATGTAGAGTAATTTTTTGGTTAGAAATATAAGTAAAAATTTTAATGGTTGTAAATAAATTTTGTTTTGATAAGCCAAGGTTATAATATAGTGAATCACAATTGAAACCCCTCCTGAAAAACTCATTGAGAAAATTCTGAGCATTTGTAAGACTAACAAATTTCTAGCCACCATTCATTAAAGAAAGAACATGGAGCCATTTGAGTAGCCAGCCACTCAACCAACTGTTATTACTAATGGTGGTATGCTTCATGAAAAGTTGTGCCCCCTAAAAAGTAATCAGTTGATTATGTCCAATGTGTATTATGAACACTTAATACAGTAGGAGAATTGCCTGTGCTCTCCAAAATGAAATAGCTATTTGTAATCCTTTGTCAAATGAGGCAGGGACACCTAAATAAATAATAAAATAAATTAGAATGTTAAGTGGTATTGAATCATATATTTTTTTTTAAAAAAGATTTTATTTATTTAAGTTTTATTTATTTATTTGAGAGAGAGAGAGCGCTCACGCATGTGCTCACAAGCTGGGGGGAGGGGCAGAGGGAGAAGCAGACTCCCCGCTGAGCAGGGAGCCTGACACAGGGCTTGTGCCCAGGACCCCAGGATCATGACCCCAGGATCATGACCTGGAGCCAAAGGCAGACACTGACTGAGCCATCCAGGCACCCTGAATCATAAATTCTTAAATGCATAAAGGATTGGCATGTTAATTTATTATATAAGTTGTACCTTTCCATTGGTATCCTATTGGCCAGAGAAGGTCAGTGCCATTTCTAAGCATGCTTCATGTGATCTTAGTGAGAACAGCTCTTACCCCATTTCTGTCTCTCATGAATTCCCATCATACAGCCATAGAGCTAGAAGGAAACCCATGGAATATAAAGGGACACATTAGCATGTAAAGGCTGGTGCTTGCCCATCTGCAGATAAAAGGTCACAAGGAAGATATTTGCAATGAGGATCAGCTAGTTGTGACCACTCTCCAGATCTGTACCTGTCAGACAGAGGTTGACACCTGTGACAGGTACATTCTGATTTCCACATTCCTTCTGCAGAATCAGACGTGCTCACAACAGCATGGCAGCCAAATGTCAAGTCCTTCACCTCTTAGCATGGAGACACTCAGAAACCCTGGCTGGAAAAGGCACTTGGATTCACCTCTTGAAGTGCACACCACAAAGTAGAGCCAAACTAGGAGAGGGTTCTGTTAAGCCTTGTCTGACAACAGGCGCGAGGAGTCATGCATGCTTACACTCCTCGTCCCCAGTGCTCCACACTCCAGCACCTCCCTGACCTAGCCCCACTCAGTGGAGAGGTTGAGCCTGAGGCCACGGGAGGGACAGCAAGGGTGTCTCTTTGTCCCCTTGCTGTCCCAGCTAGGGTTTAGTGAGAGGGAGAAGGGTGTGTAATTTTAGAGCAAGAAATGAAGGTTGTGTGTGAGTTAAACTGGGTCTGCAAACTCAGACTAGAAGTCTTCTGACAAACTAGATTCCTCCTTGGGATTCAGGAGCTCTTAGAAGAACAGAATGTTGAGGAAAAAAAATCAAATTTCTAGAACCCTTTAAACTAGAATCTAGGTGTTGGTGGGCACTAGTGTTTTAGGTAGAAACTTCAGGACCAGAGCTGCTCCTGAAGGGAAGGAAGGTGCTTTTACCCGCTTAGTTGTGACTCTGGTTCTTTAGGTATACTCTCAAAATCGCCTTGGACATGAAACTATGGGGCTGATATCTAACTTCAGCAGGCCAATGTTTTTCTCTCGGGGTAGGCCTGCAGGAGTCCATGCACATTCTCTTGTGACCAAGAGCAGGAATGAGATGTCCCCTGGAAGAGAGTGTGGTCTGAGGCTTCTGAAACTGAGACACTGACTGTTCTCAGCAGAGCGCCAAGCAGTGTGTTTCGGAGACAGCATTGCCCCAACACCCTATAGAACTGCTTTTATCAAAATGTTCTGTAGGAGCTGATTTACAAAATAGCTCTATGCAGTATGTCTTTAGTCTATTATTATAAGGATGTTGCAGATTGTGTTGTTATTTGGTGTTTTTGCTTTTTTAATTTTGTGGACATAGAGAATCTGAGAAGTTATTTTTCCTTCCTTCCCTCCCTCCTTTACTTCCTTCATTCCATTCTTCCTTCTTTCTTTCCTCCTTTCCTCCCTTCCTCCCTTTTTTAGAGCAGTGCTAGCAGGCTTAGAACCTTGGATCTGTGGCCTATCAGACATAAAAGCATGTATCATTAGAGCATGCACTTTCCTTAGCTTCTTTTTTGACCTCTTTTGTTAACTGTGGAGTCTTACAGAGCCTGCATAGCCAACTTCTGTCTTTTCTGGAGGAAGGCTGGTATGAAAACCCAAATTAGAAAATGAGCATCCTCACCCAGACATTGAGCCTGGGTCATAAGCTGTTGGTAATTGGCTATTCTAGGCTAGAGCAGAATGTGAGCTTTGGTGGACTCAAAGTGAAAGGCCAAGGGGCCTGATATGTGATGACATACAGGTAGGCCTGGTGAGAATCTGGCCCACTGACTTGGAAACACAAATTTTTCTGTTAAAGTGGTTGAAGGAACGTGGACTTTGATGTTAGAAAGACTTCCGTTGGATTTCTGGGACTGCTATTTATTATGCAGACTTCGGCATGCCACTAAACCTCACTGAGGCCTCAGTGTTCTCATCAGTAAATTGGAAATAGTAACATGCATGTGGTTGTTGTGAGTATTAAACCATAGAGTCTCTGCAGCACCTGACATGTTGGTTCTTCATCTCCTGTTCTCTTCTGGACAATTGGGAGAAATGTATTAGGAACTGCCCTGCTTTTTCAAATCTCTGGGAAGATATAGACATTCATGCCTTCCTTTGAAACAATCCTGGCACCCTAGGGACTTGTCCGGAAATTCAGCTCGTGTTCGAGCCTTTTAAGGGACTTTTGCTTTCATCTTCAGGGGCCAAATGCCGGTGGCTGCTTTTAATGAAACCAAATCCTTCCTAGTTCTGTGCGATTTGGGGATTTGCTTCCCCAGCCTGGGCAGCAGTCGGATACATTCTGTTTTCTTTATTTTCCAAGTGACCCCAGAGCACTTTGTGTTTCTAAAACTGACCTACTAGGAGAAACAAAATAAACTCTTCCATTCCATCTTCTCTTTCTCTGAATGTATTTGGGAATGATCTGACTTTATGTACCTACCCTCAAGCTTGCTGGCTCCAGAGTGATAACAACTAACATAAGTACATTTATCAGTTACATATCCTAGGAAGGCTCTGCAGTGTGTCCTTGACATACTGATATCTTCTTCAGCCATTGGTGGCTCAGGAGCCGAACGTGGAAGAAATAGGTAAAATCATAGAAAAGAAACCAAGAAACAAAAATTTAAGTCTTTTAGCCTCCAGGGGATACATATCGTATTTCCATTCCTTATCAGTAAATTACAATCTCTTTAGAAACTGGGTATCAGGGTAGCACAAGAAGTCCTTAATTTGATGCTTTCCTGTGGAATGATTCTGGGGAGAAGGTGGTTTATAATGAGGAAACAGTGAGGTTTGTATATTGGTCTAACTTTTGATGCTTCCTTTTTTCTTTCTGCTTTTCTCTTTGGGCCTCTGCAGCTGACAGATCTCCACCTGGCCTCATGGGAGAGGCCCACAGTCTGTGATCAGCCCCATACACATCCAGGACATTTCAGTTTGGCCACAAGCAATTTGGGCCCTACTTCTTCCTGCTGAGCTTGGGGCTATGGTTTTTCCCATCTGTGGTGTTTCTCTTTACAAGTCTTTTGTCTGGTCAAGGACCTTGTGGGCAGTGGTTCCACGACCCACACTTTAGGCTGGGTTTGAACCTGACTCCTCCCCTTTTCTTGCTGGGTGACACAGCTGCTGTGTGACAACTGCTCTGTGACACAGTTTTCTTGTTTGTCAGTGGGGATAGTAAAAGCATGTGCTTCAAAGGGTTGTTCTGAGGACTGAGTGAAGTAAGGCATATATGCAGGCTTTGCCCACTGCTGGTGTATTTCAAGCACTCAGCCTATCAGTGGCTACCACCACTGTCGCCACATTGTTTGGCCAAGAACATTCAGTGGGTGGACTGTTTTCCTCAGGGAGAATGGGCATTAGAATTGACTCACCTAAGAGACAAAATCTTGGAAAATATTCTCAGCTTCTCATGTTCCCCAACAGGCCTGTAAAGTCTTCAGGGAAGAATTGAATGGATGAAGGTGTCATCCTCAGGACAGGCATCTGTATCCTCTTTGTACCCACCTCTAATTAGTCAATCCTGGTCTGGGCTTACGGTGGCTACTCCTCTTGGCCAGAAAGTTCCTTCCAGCCTATTCTACGTACCAGTGCTGTGCTAATCTTCTGAAATCCTGCTTTAATCTTGCTGTTTGCCCTTTCTTCAGAACCTTCCACTATTCCATAAGGCCCTCTGTGCTGTCTTTACCTCCCCTTGCTCCCCTGTAGCCTGACTGGTCTGTTGTGTTCATCTCTATTTTTGTTCTTTGTTCTTACTGTTTTTTTCACCCGGAGGGCCTGGCCTGTGAATCTGAGTCCCACCTATTCATTAAGTGGCCCCTCTTCCGTGAAGCCTTCCCTGACAGCCTCAGCTCATTGTTCTCTTTCCTTCTCCTGAGCTACCACAGTCACTAGTGAGCATGAATTTGGTGCTATCTGGGCTCCTTCTAAATTCATGAGCCCAGATCACAGATGCAGCTTCTGCAGTGCATAGCCATTTCACTACTCTCTACTCAAGCCTACTCCATGTCCTTTGCCTCCTACCTCTTTCTCACTGGCAACTTGGTCTCATAATTTGCAGGGAAGATAGTAGAAATCTTATGCATACCTCCTCTGCTTTACCTACTTTCCTGCATCTTCAACTGTGCTCTACCTTTCCTCCTGTTGGGTCATGAGTCCATGCTCCTAACAAAGTCCAGTCCTTCCCCCTGTGCTTCAGATCTCATCTCTTTGGCCTTCTCAAGACCTGCACCATGACTTCTCCCTCTTTAGGGGATCATTCTTAATCAGCCTGAAACATACTCTTGAAATTTACCTCTTAAAACTGTATCTGCCTCTACAGTTTCTCTGCTCTTTCTCAGCAAACCAAGAAAAATCTGTCTATAATGACTGTTTATACTTCCCTGCCGTACCTTTTTTCCCTCCGCCCACCTCAGGGTTCCAGCCTCACTATGAAACCCAAACTGCTCTTTTCAAGTTTATTGCTGATCTCAGTATTGCATCTCTGTCATCATCTTACTAAATTTCTTATAAATATTCCAGCCAGTTAACCATGCCCTCACTTTGAACATTTTCTTCTCTTGGCTTCCGTGACCCCTCATTCTCTTGGTCTTCTCCTACCTATTTCTTGTCCACTTCTTCCTGAAATCCTTTGCTGGTTCTGCCTTCTCTAATGGGAAGGTTAGACTCTACTAGGGTTCTCTTCTCAATCTGTACTCTACTCCTGGGTGATTCTATCCAGGCAGACAGCTTTAATTACAACATACATGCTGATGACTCCAGAATTTGTATTTCTAATTTTAAATGCTCCCTTTAACTCTGGGCTCTTCCCTCTAATGACCAACTGTGCCTCTCCACTTATCTAAGAGGTACCTCAGACCTAACTGCTAGCCTGAATCAGCCCATTTCTCTTCATTTTCACTGCTGCTACCTGGTCTGTACCATCGTCATTTCTCTCCTGTACTACGGTAGTGGCTACCTAACTGGTCTCTACTTCTGTCCTTGTCTTCTATTGTCCATTCTCCACACAGTACCCAGACTGATATTTTTAAAATGTAAATTGTAGGTTTCCCCTCGTCAAAACCCTCCAGCAGCTTCCCACTGCACCCCTGCTACCAGGCCAGAGTGGTCTGGCTTCTGTGTGTCCCCAACCTCCTCATGTGCCCTGCTTCCTCTGCACACTCTGCTGTGGTTCCCCTACCCACCGTTCTACTCCTTTAAGCTTGTTGCTGCTGGTGGTACCTGGGTGGCTCAGTCAGTTAAGTGTCTGCCTTCTGCTCAGGTCATGATCCTGGGGTCCTGGGATTGAGTCCCATGTGGGAATTCCCGCTCAGCGGGGAGTCTGCTTCTCCCTCTCCCTCTCCCTCTGCCTTCTAACGCTGCCACTCATGCTCTCTCTGTCCCTCAAATACATAAATAAAATCTTAAAAAAAAAAAAAAATGCTTATTGCCCCTGAGTATGCTCTGCCGTGGGGCTTTTGTACTTGCTGTGTCCTCTTCTGGGAATGTTCTTCCTCTAGATCTGTATCCATGTTGTTTCCTTGTCATTGTTTCCAACTTCTTTGTTCCCTCTGTTCAGAAGGGAGATCATTTTTTATATTACCCTGTTTTGATTTTCATCTTAGCATATATCACTCCCTGATACTTTCTTGCTATTTGTTTGCTTGTTTATTGTTTTTTTTCCCAAACAGAAAGAAAGTACTTTGAAAAGAGAAATCTTCATCTTGTTCATCACTGTTCCCATTACCTGTCACATAGAAGGAAGGTGCTCAATACATATTTTTGAGTGAATAAATGCTGACTACATATTGTTTTTATATTTCTGGTTTTGCCAGGGCTTGGAATGAAGGAAATGATTGCCCTCTGAGAGCTAAGTTTTTGACATAGATCATGGCAGGGAGGAGGGAATTCTCCTCCAACAAGCAGATAGGCCAAGACTTGACTGTGAGGGACTGAATGTATTAACATACCCAACACAAGAATGCATCAATGAGAAGAGGGATTGGCCAACCCCCAGAAACCTAGAAAAGGGAAAATCCTTGAAGCAAATGCTGCCATTGCCCCTGCAAGCACTGACCAGGAGCCTTTGCCACTGGATCTGTGTCTTCCAGTGCCATTGACAATACCATTCCTACTGTAAGATCAGAATATTTAGCTAGATGTGATTAAATACTCAGTTATTCAGACTGCCTTTTTGGAGTCCAGGTACACTATATCACCTTGTGATTATGTTTGGCCTCTATAGGCCTACCTATATGGGAAGGACGTGTTGGTCACATTGTTCTTTAAGTATCCAATCCTCAGGACAGTTATTCCTCAGAGTGAATTACTAAAATGGCATCCTCTTCAGTGTATCAGCCTGGTAAGCTTGGTATAATGTGGGTCCTCCTCTGAGTGATTTATCTTTTGGGTGCTGACAAAGCCTGGTCTCTGAGCCTTCATGACTGGGGCTTGGTACATTTACCAGGGAACAAAGGCCATTCTGGAAAACGATTGGGAAAATAGCCTGCTAACCTTTCCCCAGGTACACTATATCCAGTTTTTATCATTTCTATTCTTGCTGCCCTTTAATGCCTACAAACATATTTCAAACCCTACTATGTGCTAGGTTCTTCCCTCAGCCCTGGGATACAACTATAGATACTGATAAGCTTTCTCTGCGTTGGAATTTAAAGTCTAGTGGCGAAGACAGACTATGTAAAGTAAACGAATAAATGAACAAGGCAGTTTCAGATAGTGATAAGTGCTATGAAAAAAGGGCGATGTGGTTGGGGGGTGGGGTGCACAACAGTGTTAGTTTCCAGAGTCAGAGAAGGCCTCTTTGAGAAGGTGATTTTGGGCTTGACATTGAATGGGAACCATGGCAAAAGAGCCATGGGAAAATCAGAGGGAGGAGTTCTACCTCTAGCTTCCCTAAGTAGAATGCCATATTTTGGCTGAAGATTGGGTGGAAGACACTATGTGGATCATAATCATGATACATATTTTCTGAACCCAGAATTGGGATACTTTCTGCTATGGGCTGAATTGTGTCCCCCACGAAATTCAAATGTTCAAGTCCTAACCCTCAGGACCTCAGAATGTAACTGCATTTGGAAATAGGGTCTTTAAAGAGGTGAACTAAGTTAGAATGAGGCCATTAGGGTGGGCTGTAATCTAATATGGCTGGTGTCCTTATAAGAAGAGGAGATTAGGACACAGACGTGTACAGAGGGAAGATCATGCAAAGACACAGAGAGGAGCCAAGAACCGAGGCCTCAGAGGAAACCAGCTCTGCTAACACTTTAATCTTGGACATCTAGCTTTTAGAACTGTGAGGAAATAATTTGTTATTTAAGCCACCAAGTCTCTGATGTTTTGTTACGGTAGCCCTACCAAACTAATATACTGTCAAAAGAGAAAAGTATTTGAGATTGGGACAGTCTCAGAGAATCCAAACCAAATGGGCACCAACCATCTCAGGCCAGTTCCGCCGAAGGTTTGTCTCTAGGCCCAAGCTATGGCAGCAACATTGATACTGCAGCCTTCCCCTCCCTAGGAGACCACTAGCCCCATTCCTGCCGGTGTGCAGCATTTGTGAAGCAGCAACCACCTTTGCCCATGAGCACCCTTCCCAGGATTTGAACCACTGACCTTACCATTATGAATCAATCAGACCATAGACAAGAGTTTTTACTTGCATGCCTGGACCGTGTATAATTAACTGTGAGTTACAATAATAATGATGATGATATGAAGTGCTTACGGGCCTTTGGAATTTGAGGCCTATAAAAATATAACATTCTTATTATTGTCATTACTATGATCAGTACAGATACCTGGATAAAAAGGCCATTTCTCACTAGTGTAATAATATATGACCATAAAAGTACCTAAAAAATTTTTATTTTCCCCCTTTAGAAATAGGACCATCAAGTCATTTTCATAATAATTGAATTATCTTAAAAATACTGTCCAGGATCTGCATTTAGGTGTATACTGCCTTTTTTCACTGTGCATGTTCTCATTCGCTCCCATTAAATGGCTATGAAGACTGGGCCTTTGGTGCTTTGTCTTGGAGACAAGACATTGGGAACATCTGTTCTGGAAAAAGGAAACCATCTATAAAATAAAATCAGCTTATAATGGCACACCTACCTACAATGAGCAAGTTTCAAAAGTGGAGTTCAGGCCATGCGTGCTTTACCTGGAGAGTGTGTTCTGTGAATAAGGAGAATTTTATTAGTTGAAAATGTAATAAAATTCTGAGCCAGTTTGAAGGGCGTGTGTAACAGGTGGGGCAGATGTTCAGTGGTCATGAAATATTTGGGAGCTGTCTCCATAGGGGCAAAGAGAAGGCCTAAAACCATGGGACTTTTTTTTCCTTCCTTCCTTTCATCCCTTCTTTCTTTTTTCTCTTTGCCATTTTAATTGATTTTCAGAGTTTTTTTTTTTTTTAAGATTTTATTTATTTGAGAGAGAGAGAGCACCTGTAGGGGAAGAGGGAGGGGGAGAGTAAAGAGAAGAGGGAGGGGGAGGGGGAAGCGGACTTCCCGCTGAGAAGGGAGCCGAAGGGCGGACACATGGGGCTGGATCCTGAGGCTCCGAGATCGTGACCTGAGCTGAAGGTAGATGTTTAGCCGACTGAGCCACCCAGGTGCCCCTGATTTTCAGAGATTTTTAAAGGAATTTAGAAGTAAAATCTCTCAATAAGCATCTTTAAATCGGCTCCCTCCAAGGACAGGGAAACTGAGGTTAAGTGGGCTGCCCAACTCAAAATGAAACAAAACTGTCCTCCTCTCCTACCCCCTGCCCCGACCTCTTCTCTCTTCTTCAACCCTACCAGATTTTGCTCACAGGCCAAAGAAGGAACAGAATAAAGCAGATTGCAGAGGAATCTTTTGGAGCTCAAAGCAGATCTTAAGGAAGTGTGGTATTTCTGAAAAATCTTAATGTCTCACTGGTGACTTCAGTACCTGGGGGCTTGTGAAGAGAGTGAAGCTAGAAACAGAGTAATTCAGTTATAGGAGGCTGTGCAAGCTACACAGATAGTCTAGTGGAGACAGGCTACTCACTCAAGTGTGCCCATGAAGGGAGCAGCAAAGTTGTGAAGACTCTTGGTCCCGAGTATTTGAGAGTCTCTTTGTTGCCAAGCCTTACTGAAAGTTCCTTTCATTTCACTGATCTTCAGTGTGCCCATCTATAAAACAGCCTTAACATGATATTTGTACAAGTAAAGCAACGAGAAACAAACTTGTACCCTGTCCTCAAAATATTCCCTCAAACCAAACCTGAAAATCTGAAAACTAAGTAAATTAACTGGTTGAGAACAGATTTTCGGCTGGTCATTTAACATCATAGAGAACCTAAGAAACCAAGTGTTTGACTGAAGTTACATTTTTTTTCCCTACTGACCACAAACTGGTTGGTATGTAGACATATAAGCTCTGGCTCTGAATACCTTTGAATGCCATGTTACTCCAAGTCTAAACCTCTCTGCTTTTCAAGGCTCTCTGTTGACAGGCCTTACCTTACTTCTCGGACTTAATTTCTCACTACTTCCTGGTATTCACTTTTGTGTCATACTGGTGTTTTCTCCTCATTCCCATCTCTGGACTCGTGTTCATGTGGCTCACTTTTCCTGAGGTAAGCTCAGTGCCCCTAACAGTGTCTCTAACCATTCGTCCATCCATCCATCCATCCATCCATCCATCCATCCATCCATCCATGTCTTGAATACTAGGCAGTATGTGTCAGATGTACAAGTCTCTCTTGGGGGGATACAAAGGACTTAGACAGAATCACTCCCTTCTTGACCTCTGTGACTTTTTCTGCCTAAAAGAGGCAGGGTGGGAGATACTCATTCAACACCAAAATAAGTTGATAAATGCCGTGCTGATTTATCTTATATGTCACCATTTTCTGTTCCTACCTCAGCTTTGTGGAAAGCCCCTTCCTGGCATTCCTGAGGCTCCTTAACTGTCTCCTGTATGCTCACACCTATGTTGGGTCAGCTAATGGGGTATCTACTCATTATTTCTCACTTTATTCTGGTTCTGCATTGGCCACTAGGTGAGCTTTGACCTCTGGGCTCTGCTGCCCTTGCTGCTGGATGCCACCCCTCTATAGATGTCATCCTCACCCCTGCCTTCTTTGGCCATAGATTCTGCTTCAACTGTAGCCTGTGGTGCAGATGCCACTAAGCATACATTGATAGAGCAACCCAAGGCAGTTGTCCCCCAGCGTCTCACAGAGGTTTACGAGGGAACAGAACTTTTTGATTTTACTCATCTTTTCCTTGAGATACAGACACGAGTCCATCAGGGGCTAGGGTTGACATAGCTATCCTACCTTGCTTGGTGACTCCTGCCCCAGTGATGAAGGCTGTTTTGTGTGATTCTGTCTTTCCTTAGGAGAAATTCTAACCCAAGAAGCTCCTGCCCCACCTGTTCATTAGATATCCCCAAACATATCTGATTCCCAGCTGTGGGCTCAGCCTGGGCTCAATTCAGAACTCTTTGCTACTTTGGTTACACCCCAAGGATTGTGGGAGTTGAAAAAGGACATTTCCTGTGAGGGTGGGGGAAAACATCAGTGAGGGGGTAATACAGAATGTTTAGAAGGATGAATCACTAGATGGGGAATGGGGGAGATCAGCTCAGGCAGAAGGAGTGGCATGCTTGAAGGCACAACAGCCTTAGAAGAGCATGGGATGAAGTAGCCCGTGGCTGGGCCACAGGCTGTGTTTTAGGAAAAAGGTATAAGTAAGGCTGGAGGTTAGATTGCAACCAGACCTTAAAGGCTCTGATAGCCTATTATAAGGCATTTGGACTTTGTAAGTATGGGCTTCATGGCAAAGCAGTCAATAAATAGTTGTTGAATTTAAAATGCCTGGCTTTGTACCATGATTCAGGTTCTATTACATATACAGATTCATTCTTGGTATAAGTTCCTTAACTGTATTTCTTTCAGTGTATGAGCTTTATTTTTTCCTGTTTTACCCTAAGATCCTGATGTTAATAACCTGTAGAAGAAAAATTAACCGAGCTTAAATTTACTTCTTGTGTGTAGCTTGGTTTCCCAACAAATGGAAGAAGGCTCTCCTAATTCCTGGATTTTATCTATCTATCTATCTATCTATCTATCTATCTATCTATCTATCTATCTATCTATCCATCTATCTATCTATTATTTATTTTTAATTTTTTGATTTTAAAATTCTACAGGAAAAAAATGGTCAAAACCAAAATGTTTAGCCCTGAATGGTAATTTTGTGTACACTGAGTAACTTTCAAGTTCCTCCAGGTGGCATGATGAGGAGGCCCTTTCAGTCTTCGTCTTGAGTGGGGCCCAATGCATTTGACTTATCTTCATATCTCAGATCAGACGAAGGGAGGTAGACCTCTTAGGCTCAAGCTAGAGCTATAATTCAAGTAATTACCATTTGTTGAGTATTTTATCTCTTCATTATTGATGATGCCCTTGAGGCTAGGGGGCCAGGCCTTCTACTTCTTTTGTTACTCCCACATGAACCAGCGCAATATTCAGTACCTGGTTAGTCCTCAGAAAAGACTCATTTAAGCAGGGTAGGTAGATTGTGGGACAAAGCAGAGGCCCGGAATACTGGAAAATGCAAGGGTTTTGGACTCAACTAGGGCTGAATATGGCTTTGCTGGTTATTAGGTATGTGATTCTGGGTTCCTTAATTTGTCTATTTCAATGTCCCTATCTAGGAAGTGGACATGATAATATCTAACACATAGATCTAACAGGAAAATTTAGTAAGATGATATATGAACAGTGTTGGGCACATAGTAAGCCCTCGACTACTTAATACCCAATAAATAAATGAATAGAAACAGAATCCAGAAATGCCACAATGAGCCATAGAGATAAGAACAACAACCCTATATCCCCCTTTCTCAAAAATTGTCCCCTGTGTTTCTAAAACAAACTCTAGATGGTTTTGATTTATTCAGCGCTCAATCTTGTTTCTGTATGTTGCGTGGAGAAAATCCTTCTTCTACTTTCCCTTTCAATACTGAGTAATCCTATCAGACTCCACAGAGCCCTTGTCCCTCAACTCAGTAGAGGCACCATTCTTAAACTCCTTTTGGGAAAGCTGAGCTGGAGGTAGGAAGGAAAATAAGCACCCCTGGTTAGTCCTGGAGAAGACATGAATGGTATCCAGGCAGTACTGGTCGTTTCTGTGTCAGGTCTCTTCTTGGAATAGCAGTAACAATCAGATCTACTTCTTGAACCCACACTTGTGGGAAGGGAAGGTGAGACCTCGGCACACATTGTAGGAGCCACCCTGGGACTCATTGCCTTGATCATCCCCCATGAGCTTAGTTGGTATTAGGTTTTGTAACTTTTCTGTCTTGAATCCTAATTTTTGAACAGTTTTGCTCTTCAAATGGACTTGAAGGGATCTGCAGTAAAATGCAGCTCAGTTCTGGTATCTGGGATTCTGCCCTTGGGACTTCCTTGTCCATTCTGGGATTTGTTCTCAGCCAGCGCCTCCTTTCTCTTGTTGCTTCATAGCCTCAGGAGACTGGGGCTCCTGCCATCCCAGAGCACCCGTCCAGGACAAGCAAATTCGGACTGAAGAGTTTGTGATTTAATGTTTTACCCCTCCCAAGAGGTATAGCAGCCACCCTAATTTCATTTTAACAAATACCTGTCAAACTTCTATGTTACTCAGGCTGGGTGCTACAGATACAAAGTTAAAGACAAGGGGGAAAGTTCTGACACTGCTGTTCAGGAGTCAAGTGGGAAAAAAATAGTCATATATAAATAATTAATTTCAAAATATGTAAAAAGTGTATGTGTATGTATGTGTGTGCGTGCACGTGCACCCTGAAAAAAGGCATTAATTTCGCCCAAAGGACTTCTAGACGACCCAGGGGGAAATTACAGTGTGTGACGACTAGAACTGGGATCTCTGAGGGTGGATCCCCAGGAACCCTGAAGGCAGAGGCTGGGTTGCCTCTTGTGCCCTGTGTGGGAGCACTGGACATGTTGGCAAACCCAGGGTTTCCCCATTATAAACTGAGCTCATAAAAGCGAGGGCCTGCCTGCCCCCTCCCTCACCAGGAGGGTGGAGAAAGGTTCCTGAGAATACGAAGTCACTTCCATGGGCTGGCAAAGAGCCATCTGGCACCGCTGCTGCGGCAGCACCCACATTAACTCTCTGGGTTCCTGTGGTGGTGTTGAGTCCAGGCCATGGCAGAACACTGGCAGCAAGTCAGGACATCTGGGTTCTAGGGAGACTCTGTGCCTATTTTGGAAAGGCATGTAACCCTTCAGAGCCTTAGTTTCCTGTTCTTGAATTGGATGACACCTGCACTATCAGCTCTGCAGATAAAAATGAGATTGTAAGTGTGAAAGCAATTGGAAAAATAACACTAGTGCCCTGCAATAAAGTTTTATTAATAATTAATCAAAAAGCATTTACTGAGCGAGTTTCTGTTGTGTACCCAGAATTTGGCAAAGTATTACACAGAGCTCATTGGTTCAGTAGATTTCTAGTAGTGAAGTATTTTTTCTAATTCGTCTGGTACAGAGAACTTGTCGGCAAGGAGTGCACATAGTAGCGAAGAGAATGGCTTGGCTCTCAGAGCTTGCTGCAGTTCTCTCACTGATTAGCTAGCTGTGTGATATTGGACAGTTGTCTTCATTGCTTTGAGCCTCAGTTTCCCAATCAGTAAAATAAGGTTTTCTACTGGTCCCTCTTTCCCCTACCTTCCAGCTATACCCTTTCTTCTGGCTGTGGTGTTAGAATGGGGCTCCGTAAACCAAGGCACATTCACATTAAAAAAAAAAAAAAAGTCTGTAAATAATAAATTAATGTGGTGATTCTTTGGTGGACAGTTTAGCCCATAGGAATGACTCTCCAGTGTTTGAATATCAGATAGGTACCATAGGCTGATGGGGGAGTTATTTGGGAGCAGGCAGTTGTAAAGCTAGCCTTACTAGCATCTTCCCCTTGAGGGACCATGGTGGGGGTATTAAGCAGATAAAAAGGTATAGAGTCTCACCCTACATGGCAGTTGCCTTACATGATAGCAAGTCAGCTCTGCTGGCTTCTTCTAAAAGGAGGTCAGTAGGAAAAATCTCCCAGGCAGAGTCTAGAAATACCTTATATTTGTATTCACATTTAGTTTTTAAAAAAGCACTTTCACTTGCATTATCTCACTGATCTTTGTAACCAGTGTGTGCATAGTTATTTATACTTGCCATCCTGTTTAGTAGAGGAAGGAAAAAGCATAACTGATTTGACATCACAGACTAGGACAGTGGCACAGCTGAAACCAGAAGCCAGATGATGTCACTTCGGGTCTACTGCTCTCTATGTGACCCTCACCTTGGGAGAAATGAGTGTGTCCCAGAGGGGACCCACAGGCCCCCCCCCATGTTCCTTGACTATAGGGGATTAAATACCTTTGTGCATTGCTTAGAATAAGGATGATAACTTTTTTTTTTTTAAATTTTATTATGTTATGTTAGTCACCATACAATACATCATTAGTTTTTGATGTAGTGATCCACGAGCCATTGTTTTCGTATAACACCCAGTGCTCCATGCAGTACGTGCCCTCCTTAATACCCATCACCGGGCTAACCAATCCCCCCTCCCCCCTCCCCTCTAAAACCCTGTTTGTTTCTCAGGTCCATAGTCTCTCATGGTTCATCTCTCCCTCCAATTCCCCCTGCCCATTTTTCCCTTCCTTCTCCTAATGTCCTCCATGTTATTCCTTATGTTCCACAAATAAGTGAAACCATATGATAATTGACTTTCTCTGCTTGACTTATTTCACTTAGCATAATCTCCTCCAGTCCCATCCATGTTATGTAAAAGTTGGGTATTCATCTTTTCTGATGGCTGAGTAATATTCCATTGTATATATGGACCACATCGGCTCTTTCCACAGTTTGGCTATTGCGGACATTGCTGCTATGAACATTGGGGTGCATATGGCCCTTCTTTTCACTACATCTGTGTAAGGATGATAACTTTTAAGAGGACAGGCACTGCCATATGGTAGGTACTCAGTAGACATTTGTGAATCAATAAATAAAGCTTCCATACATAACTGTGCTTGAGTAAAACCCTGGGGTAGACCCAGCAGTTAATGTGGTAGATACCTCTTCTTTTTTTCTTGCCCCTCCACCCCCCATCTCCCCCCACTTCTGACTTTGCCTGCAGGTAGAGCAAAGGGAAAATTCTCTTATCCAGGGACTCGATGTGTATCAACTTGATTGCCTAAAAATTCAGTTCTATGATTTAGATAGAGGCTTAGCATTCATGTTACAGAAAGGAGGGCTAAGTATCAAGCAGATACACCTTGAACATAGACTACATATGTGGTGTCACCCAGGGTGGTACTATGAAGGCACAGAAGATGGAACTCCCCCCGCCCAAAAAAAAAACCTTACGATCTCTTTGGGAAGACAAGGTATGTTCTAATTCTAATTTCTGCTAGTGTAGAACTACTACTTAGCTGTCTAATGTTAGTAACAAAATATGAAAACAAAGCCTATATCTGTGTAATTTACTATTTTAGCACATAAAACACACAGTGAAGCAAGTGTGTGTGTGTGTGTGTGTGTGTGTGTGTGTGTGTATGTGTAGAAGGAGTACATCAGATAAGCCTGTTTTGTGAGTTATGATCAACATCAACATGAAACATTTTTCTCTGTGATGGTTAATTTTATGTATCAATTTGGCTGGGCCATAATATTCAGATATTTGGTCAAATATTATTCCAGATGTTTCTCTTGAGTATTTTTTAGATGAGATTAACATTTACATGAGAAGACTGAGTAAAACAGATTATCTTCTATAGTGTGGGTGGGCCTCATCAACAGTTGAAGGCCTTAATAGAAAAAAAGACTGATCTCCCATGGGGAAGAGGGAATTTAGCTAGCATACTGCCTTTGAACTTGAGCTGTAATAGCAGCTCTTCTCTAGGTCTTCAGCCTAATGGCCTACCCTTCAGATTTTGGACTTGCCAACCTTCATGATTCCTTAAAATAAATCTCTCTATATACATACATCTATGCCTGTATCTGTATATATAGAGATACAGATATATACACATACATATACACACACACACACACACACATATCCACACATACATATATATCCTATTGGTCCTGTTTCTTTGGAGAACTTGTCTTCTTGCTGTCATTAGAATACCCAGTCTTATATAATAATCTGGAGTCCTGTTATGATACAAGGTCACATCTCTCCATGCAGGGTGATGGCCCTTTGTGGGTTGTATATTTGTGGTGGGGTGGGAGGTGGGGGGAATTTCTAGACCCATCTTCTCTCTTTCTTGGTAATTTTCTCTGCCCTCTGGCTGGCTGCTGTAATTGACTCCTCCAGGGTTAGCACAGGGGGAGGGAGGAGGGAGTAGAACATGAAAAGTCCTGGTGGGAACTGTACTGTTGTAAGATGAATCTCTGGGTCTGGCTGATGTTTCAGTTGGTTCTTTCCCTTTCATGGGCACTTTCATGGGGACTTCAGAAGCTCCAGACCCTGTGGCTAGAGTGGCTCCTGGTGTGGGTGATGCCCTTCCTTTGGCCTACTGCTACCACCAATCCCCTGTTCTCCAGGGATCAAGTCCACACAGGATCCTGGTCCCCTTGGGTAGGACTTAAAATGGCTCTAGGCTGGCTCTGCCTCCTGTGGAGTCTCCATTGGGTTAATAACATACAGTAATACAGCACTGAGCTTGTGCCAGATACTATTTCAAGCCCTCTGCATATATGAACTTATTTCATTCTTACAGTGATTTTATGAGGTAGGTACTTTTATTATCTCTGTTTTACAGAGGAAGAAAGTGAGCCTCAGAGAGGTTAAACAGCTTACTCAAGGCCACACAGCTGCTAATTTTCAGACTTTCAGACCTGGGCAGTCTGGCTCTGGAGTATGTGCTTTTAAGGCAGGTTACTGTGCTCTGGGGGAAATGTGGATGTGCTTTGACCTGCCATATACCCTTCTCGGTGGAAGCACTTGCTTGGCCTGCCTCTTGCTTTCTAGATTTCCTGATATCCTCTCTGTTCCCAAGCCTCAGGGGCCCCATATCAGCTGTCTAAATGATCTCATTGGAGTCTCTCCTGCCTCAGCCCTGCCCCAACAACAAGGTTTGAGTTGGGGGAATGTCCCTGTTTTTTCTAAAGGAAAATTTTCCCACAAAATTTTTTTTCTTCCTATAGTCTTTTATATTTTCCAAGTGGGTAAGGGACTTAAGAGTCATGATACCAATTATAGTTCATTTCTTTTGAAAATTCTGCATAGGTTGGTCTAGTACCTCATTTTGGATTTTCTGATCTATGGTATTTTGGTGTCTTTATTGAAACTGCCATTTTTATATCTTATTATAGATACATATGCGTAATATATATACAATCAAACAAATGTTTTAAATACATGGTGGTCTTGCTTTCTCAAGGAATCCCTTTTTAATATAAAAATCATGATTGTGATGTATCTAAGTGCGTATAACTGACTATGGTATGAAGCAATACACTATATTTTCTTTTTAAATTTTGTTTGTTCTTAGATATATAGTTTTCTCTCCTTCAATTACTATCTTTATCCTCTTTCCCATTTCACACAAACTTACACATTTTAAAGCCCAAGGTCATGGGTATTAATCACTTATTTCTGTCCATTTCCAAGGTGTTTTCTTAATGGCACTCTTCCAGTCTCCCCCAGATTCCCCTGGGATAGGGTGGGATCTTGGTGGTCCATGGTCCTAGTCCTTGTGTAGGGGTTCTGGATGTTGTAGGGCTTTTGTTCCCATTCTCCAGTGCTGACCTTCACTGAGAGGGGACTCATGCATATGTAGGTAGATATCCTAGCCCACATACCAATGTTCCATGTCCACATAGTGCACATATCTACCTCCTCTGCGAATATCCCATCCCCTTAGGCCTAGGGGTGTGCATATTGGTGACATAATCTGCCTTCAGGAGGTGAAGGATTCTGGAAACAAGCCAGGGCTACTTGGGCAGGGCATTATGTGGTCCAGGATAGCGGTGGGGAAGAACAAGCAAGGGAAGTACAGAGCTGGGCCTCAAAGCATGGGTCCTAGGGTTGGGGCCTCTTATTCTGTGAAGGGCAGTACTGATTGCTGGTGTCAGCCATCAATGCCTGTGGTGCATATCGTGCTGTCCTAACTTGCCCCCAGCGGTGATACCATCCCTATGGGTTTAGACATATACAGATACAGCTTTGGTAGATCAAGGTAGAAAAGTGGCCTGGGAATCTAGCCTTTGCAGGTTGGGAGGATTCAGATAGCCAAATATTTTGCATACTACCTATGGAAAGCTGTGATGCAAAGAAGAGAGGAGGCAGAAAATTAAGGAGAGACCACAGAGGTTTCCATATGGTGAGTTTTATTATTTCTTTCTTATTTTTAAAGTTGTTCCGTGAAGTGAGTTGAGCTCATGGAAAATTGTTCAGCTACAGGACTGCTCTGGAAAAACCCATCTTGGCCCTAGTGGGCCTTCTAGTTTTAAAAGACTTTATTCACATGTCTAGACAGGTTAACTTGAAGTTAACCATCTTACTTCACAAGAACCAAGCTCCCAATCCATTAACATTTTTTATTACCCCACATATATCCTAAGGCTTAAAAGATTCAGGGAAGGAGGTCAACATAATTTTTTAAATGATTGAGAGGCCTGGGATGGTAAAAATGTCAAGTCAGGATCTTTGGCTGGAGAACATGTGGACTGTACTAGAATTTGACTCCTTCCAAATCTCTCATGTGGAACGTCTGATAGACACTTTACATCTCTGATTTCCTTGGCCACTCATTTTCTTCTTCACTCTCTATCCCTAGTTTGTCTCATCTAGGTTTTCACTGAAGCTGAAACGATTAAGGAGGCTTTTTGAGTGTTTTAAACACATTTGCATGTTGGTATCAGCAGAAAGGTCAAGGTTGGACTGAAGTTTCTCTTATGCAGCCCCTTATGGGGGTGAAAAAAACAGGACTTTTGGCTTTTTTTGGAAGGAAGGGAGTGAGGACCACTTGATGCCCAGAGGGAGCACTGCTTACTATCTGCAAGGGGTTATGCCTCCTAATGTTAATGTAGGGTCTCTGGCTGTAATCATAAACCTTGAGGAGGTAGAGGACTATGTCCATCCTAATTGCCCTGTTAATTATTACCAATATTGAGACCAGTGCTGATAGCTTAATTTTATTTATTTTTATTTTTTTTCCTATTTTACTTGTTTCTTTTTATTTTATTTTATTTTATTTATTTTATTTATTATGTTATGTTAATCACCATACGATACATCATTAGTTTTTGATGTGGTGATCCACGATTCATTGTTTTCGTATAACACCCAGTGCTCCATGCAGTACGTGCCCTCCTTAATACCCATCACTGGGTTAACCCATCCCCCCACCCCCCTCCCCCTTAAAACCCTCAGTTTGTTTCTCAGAGTCCATAGTCTCTCATGGTTCATCTCTCCCTCCGATTTCCCCCCCTTCATTTTTCCCTTCCTTCTCCTAATGTCCTCCATGCTATTCCTTATGTTCCACAAATAAGTGAAACCATATGGTAATTGACTTTCTCTGCTTGACTTATTTCACTTAGCATAATCTCCTCCAGTCCCATCCATGTTGATGTAAAAGTTGGGTATTCATCTTTTCTGATGGCTGAGTAATATTCCATTGTATGTATGGACCACATCTTCTTTATCCATTCATCTGTTGAAAGGCATCTCGCTTCTTTCCACAGTTTGGCTATTGCGGACATTGCTGCTATGAACATTGGGGTGCATATGGCCCTTCTTTTCACTACATCTGTGTCTTTGGGGTAAATACCCAGGAGTGCAATTGCTGGGTCATAGGGTAGCTCTATTTTTAATTTTTGAGGCACCTCCACACTGTTTTCCAAAGTGGCTGTACCAACTTCCATTCCCACCAACAGTGTAAGAGGGTTCCCCTTTCTCCACAACCTCTCCAACATTTGTTGTTTCTTGCCCTGTCAATTTATGCCATGCTAATTAGTGTTAGATGTGGTTTTGATTTGAATTTCCCTCATGGCTAATGATGATGAACATTTTTTCATGTGTCTGTTAGCCATTTGAATGTCTTCTTCAGGGAAGTGTCTGTTCGTGTCTTCTGCCCATTTTTTGACTTGATTATTTGTTTTTTGGGTGTTGAGTTTGAGAAGTTCTTTATAGATCTTGGATACCAGCCCTTTATCTGTAGTGTCATTTGCAAATATCTTCTCCCATTCTGTGGGTTGCCTCTTTGTTTTGTTGACTGTTTCCTTTGCTGTGCAGAAGCTTTTTATCTTGATGAAGTCCCAAAAGTTCATTTTTGCTTTTGTTTCACTAGCTTTTGGAGATGTATCTTGAAAGAAATTGCTGTGGCTGATGTCAAATAGGTTATTGCCTATGTTCTCCTCTAGGATTTTGATGGATTCCTGTCTCACATTGAGGTCTTTCATCCATTTTGAGTTTATCTTTGTGTATGGTGTTAGAGAATGGTCGAGTTTCAGTCTTCTGCATGTGGCTGTCCAATTTTCCCAGCACCATTTATTGAAGAGGCTGTCTTTTTTCCATTGCATATTTTTTCCTGCTTTGTCGAAGATTATTTGACCATAGAGTTGAGGGTCCATATCTGGGCTCTCTGTTCTATTCCATTGGTCTGTATGTCTGTTTTTGTGCCAGTACCATGCTGTCTTGGTGATCACTGCTTTGTAATATAGCTTGAAATTGGGCAACGTGATGCCCCCAGCTTTGTTTTTCTTTTTCAACATTTCCTTGGCAATTCAGGGTCTTTTCTGATTCCATACAAATTTTAGGATTGTTTGTTCCAGCACTTTGAAAAATGTCATTGGAATTTTGATTGGGATGGCATTGAAGGTCTAGATTGCTCTGGGTAGCGTAGACATTTTAACAATGTTTATTCTTCTGATCCATGAGCATGGAATGTTTTTCCATCTTTTTGTGTCTTCTTCAATTTCTTTCATGAGTGTTTTGTAGTTCCTAGAGTATAGATCCTTTACCTCTTTGGTTAGGTTTATTCCGAGGTATCTTACGGTTTTTGGTGCTATTGTAAATGGAATCGTTTCTCTAATTTCTCTTTCTGCAGTTGCGTTGTTAGTGTATAAGAAAGCAACTGATTTCTGTGCATTGATTTTGTATCCTGCCACATTACTGAATTGCTGGATGAGTTCTAGTAATTTGGGGGTGGAGTCTTTTGGGTTTTCCACATAAAGTATCATGTCATCTGCGAAAAGAGAGAGTTTGACTTCTTCTTTGCCAATTTGAATATCTTTTATTTCTTTTTGTTGTCTGATTGCTGTTGCTAGGACTTCTAGTACTATGTTGAACAATAGTGGTGAGAGTGGGCATCCTTGACATGTTCCTGATCTTAAGGGAAGGGCTCTCAGCTTTTCCCCATTGAGGATGATATTTGCTGTGGGTTTTTCATAGATGGATTTTATGAACTTGAGAAATGTTCCCTCTATCCCTATACTCTGAAGACTTTTAATCAGGAAAGGATGGTGTGTTTTGTCAAATGCATTTTCTGCATCAGTTGAGAGGACCATATGGTTCTTCCTTCTTGGATGAGCTTCTTGTTGTTTTCTGATGTAGTTGGTAGAGCAAAGATATTGGTAAACATCACTTTACATTATAAATGTGTCTTAAAGGGCATGGCAGTTATTTAAAAATAAAATCAAACAAATGTTTTAAATACATGGTGGTCTTGCTTTCTCAAAGAATCCCTTTTTAATATAGTAAATTCCTTATCTATTTTTTTGAAAAATAAATATTTTTGGCTATTTTTAAGAAAATGAGTCTTGCCTTCTCTCTAGTATTCTAGTTTACCTTCATGCAATTCATTAGGTACATAACATACATTTTGGGGTTAAAATGGAAATGTATTAATCAAATCACATTTTAACTTTGACTTCAGTTTTGGTTTTTGAAGTGTGTTTGTATGGAAAAGAATGTCTAAGTAATGAATCTTCATATGAGGTGTAAGAATCACTGCATTTTTAAACTTGCAAACCCATGTGCATTAATGGAAAGACTTCTTTTTTTTTTTTTGAAGAGAAAAGAGAGTGGCCTTTGAATTCATAGCACTGGCTTAGATTCCAGTTCCTCCATGTGTTCTGTGACCTTGAGTAAATTGCTCAACCTCTCTGAGCTTTGTCTTCTTCAGCTGCAAAATGGGACTAATCCAATTCCAGTTACTTGGTTGAAGCCACCATATAATACTGGCCTCTGTAAAGCAGAGAGCTGTGAAAACGGATTGACCTGTCTGCCAGTGGTGGGAGAGCTCCAGCTTCCAGATCCAGGGTTATCCTTAGATGGTCTGAGACAGATAGGGGCTTCTTCCACTCCATGCAGCTGTAGGTGACTGAACATGTCTTTTCCTTTAAAAAAGAGGGAATCATCATTCTATAGGGGAGTTATTATTTACCTTGTTTTAGGAGAACCAGTAAATGAAACTAATTACAAAACCAAAAAGAAAGTTTAAGAGAAATGTATTTAAAGCTTTTAAATAACTTCCCTGAGTTGTCACATATTATATAGTTGAAATAAACCCTAAAGGGATGGAAAAGTCCTGAGAAGAAAGGAAATATTTAAAAAGGGGCCATGAATACCTCAGTCATTATACCATAGACATGATTTAACTGAAAGTCCTTTTTGAGATGTGTCTTTGCATGTCCGTTGATATTGCTATTGACAGGTTTTATAAAATGGTCAAATCGTGACCACTCCATGGAGCTTATATCTTGTAGCTTGGTTATAAAATCCATCTCAGAAGGACTTTTGGTGTACCCTTGCATCTGCTGCCACCACTTCTGATCCATACAGTGCTTTTGGTGTTTGAGTCTCTTGGGAGAATGTTGGTATGGCGATTCAGCTTGGCATTCTTCTTCATGATCTTGACCTCTCAGTCTCCTTTGGTTCTGGGAGCCAAGGTCAGGGAATCAGAACCCACCCATGGCAACTGATAAAAGTTTACTGGTTTCCAGGGCATCTGGCTGGCTTAGTCAGTAGAGAACATGACTCTTGATCTCAGGGTCATGGGTTTGAGCCCCACGTTGGCTGTGGAGATTACTTAAAACAAAACAAACAAGCAAGCAAAAAAGTTTACTGGTTTCTGAGTGAAATGAGGCTTCCTGAGGTTCTGGGCACTGATCACAGTGAGGATGGGTACAAAGAGCAGAGTGTCCCTGGACACCAGCTGCTTTCCAGGATCAGAGGTAAAGGTGGAACCTCTACATTAGGGTTTCTGAAAATTTGGTGTTGACCTGTTAGTGGGCTATAAAATCAATTTAATGGGTTGAGGCCATCATTTTTAAATAATTGAAAAAGATTAGAACAGCAAATAGAGTGCATTGCGTGTGAGGTAAGGATAAATATTGTTTCCTGAAATTTTATTTATGTGTGTGCGCATATATATGTGTGTGTGTGTGTGTATCCATATGTGTATACACCTACATATTCTGCATTGAAATATAATAAGAGAATGTTTTCTTTTAGGATGTGGCAAAATTTCTTTTAGGATGTAGCACATGGCAAAAAATGTTCAACTGTTAGTACTTTCCATGACCAAAAAAAAAACAAACAAAGATTCATAATCCATGGAGTGATTTTACAAAGACACATATGTACACACATGCTTTTATGTGCATATGCACATGCGTGCGTGCGTGCACACACACACACACACACAGAGTTAACTGCTTTTCCCCAAAGCAACACACAAACCTGGCATCTTAAATTGCAAATATAAATAAAACCTGGTTGAAACTACCTCCTCCTTGGTTTTATAAATCCAAGGCAATCTAGGGAATTAGAATAGGTCTGTTCTGTCCCATGGCAAAGGCTGGAGTGGATATTGGGATCCATTATTGGGATGGAAAAAGACTGTGGCTTGGTAAACTGACATCAAAAGGGAGGCATTCCTGAGGCTCTCTCTGGTCATCCTGGAGCCAGGAAAAGGGACGGAGAGAAAGAGAAGGATTTTAAGGAAAACTGCAAGAATCAAACATTGCTTCCCTTAACATACCAACCCGGAGCAAGCTGTGGAAGTAGATAATGAAGGACAAAGAAGAAAAGCTCTCCTTGCAATCAGTGGCGTCATTTCTGTAAATTTCTAGATGAGGCATTCATGTCAGGATCTGTCTGCCTAAATGCTACCGTGCTGGACCTTGTGAATGTGGCTGGCTGAAGCTGCTGATGCCATAATTAATCTGAAAGATATCTACACTGAAAGAAGAGAAGGATGCTTAGCCTGGTCCAATGGAGTATGTCAATGAATAATGGGATGAAGCTAAGAGAAGGTAAAATTGTGCTGAATATCAAGGAAAAAAATTACCTAACAGAAAGGTCTATTAGATAGTGGAGTGGTCTCTCCAGGGGGACAGTGGCAGGGCCGGTGGTGCTGGAATCATTTACAAGTCGGCTCTTGAAAGCCCCTGAGAATATGCTGTGGGGAACAGGACTGAGTTGACAAGAGTGGACAAGATGACCTCAAAGGTCTTTTCCATCTTTAGTGTCTACGATTTTGTGATTGTCTACTCTTCACTGAAACGTTCCAGCTACAGCTACTCTCTAGGGCCTGAAACACATGAAATAATTGTTAGTAAGATATCCAGTGCTGAAACAGTTTTGAGGGAACCATTCGTTCTTGGCCATCTTTTTTTCCATTCAAAACTGGGCTGGAGAGAAAGGAACAAGATAAAGGAAACAAGGAAGAAATTGGAGTTTATTGTTCTCAAAGCTGACAGTATTATTTGAGTCTGTATTCACTCACAATATTTGATCAAATGCAAAACTATTCTTACAGGTTGTATTTAAATCTAAAAGCAGTTTCTTTGGGACTATACTAAATTTTGTATTTCTCAACAGGTTGTTTTAGTATTGTACAGAAAGAGCCCTTTTTAGGGGTTGTTTAACAAATGAAATGAATTCTTGGATAAGCAGCATTGTTCCATCTGCAACATGGTTAGAACTCTTGTACATTTGTATTTCTGTGTTTCAGAATTATTCAGGCAATAAATTACTCAGGATGTCAACCTTATGCTGAAACAGAAATGACCTACTTTGTAGGGATCTCATGTATTTTAAATTTAACTTTGCGCCTTTTCTTCAACTGGTAACAGGAGAAAGTGAGTGAAGAATGCTGAAGTCCTGAGCTTTTTAAGTATGATCACAAGGAAACCAAAAATACTGAAATATATTGAGCTTTTACTATGTGCTAGACATTGGTTTAAGGGTTTGATGTGCATTAACTCATTCATTTTCTTGCAGCAATCCAGGTGTTATTATTACAGCAGAGGAAACTGAGGCACAGAAAGGTTAAAAATCTTGTTCAAGGTCACAGAATCAGTGAGAGGTGGAGTTTGGATTTGAGCAGGTAGTCTGGATCCAAATCATTATTATTCTATCACTTCTTTAAGTATAGCACTTCCTTCAAGAACATGATGAGGGCAGAGATTCGGTCTCTCTTGTTCACGGATGAACTTCCAGAGCCTAGAACAGTCCCTGGCACATAGTAAGCACTCAATAAATTTTGGCTGAAAGAACAAATGGAAATTGGTATTTGCTGAGTTTTTCAATGGCAAGTTCATCTATTCCAAATTTGCTGATTACAGGAACAAGGTATCTCTTTGTCTCTCTTCTCTTTATCTCAGCAACCTCTTAGCTTCATTTTCAGGTTGCCTTCCCTGACCCCTTGGAATAGATTAGCTGCCTTTAGAACAGGGTTCAGAAGTATCCTGCACTTCCTTGACATGGCAGTTTCATACTTTTTTGTGATCGTGATCATTTGTTTAGATGTTTATCTTCCTGGCTCTGTTGTAAGCTCTCTGAGGGCAGGGTCTATGTTTTACGCACCACTATAACTACAGACCCAGCACTGAACTGGGCATAAAGAGTTCTACCTATGAATGGCTGTTGAATGAACAATTGAAAGAGGACACTCTTTCCAACTTATTTTTCTACTTTTTATTTACACATAACTTTCGTAGTTTGTATTAGTTAGCTATTATAGCATAACACATTACCTCAAAACCCGGTGGCTTAAAACAATAAGTATTTATTAACTCTTACAGTTTCTGTCAGTCAGAAATTTAGGAGTGATTTTGCTGGATGGTTTTGACTCGAGGTCTTTCATGAGGTTGGAGTCAGATGTCAGCTAGGATATCCATCATCTGAAGGCTTGCCTGAGGCTGTGGAGGATCCACTTCTAAGATGGCTTCCTCACAGGTTTTTTTGTTGAGAGGCCTCAGGTACTTCCCACATGGGTTTCTCCATAGGACTGTTTGAGTGTGTTGATGATACGGCAGCTGGCTCTCTGCAGAATGAGTGATGTAAGAGAAGATGGTGAATGTTGCAATGACTATTATGATCTGACCTTGGAAGTCATATACCACTGCATTCTGTTGGTCATATAGACTGGTCTTCATTCAGTCTGGGAGGAGACTCCACAAAGGCATGATATCAGGAGTCAAGGATCATGGGGAGCCTGATACTGGAGATTGGTTGCTACACATACCATTTTACGTCTCTTTTTCCCATCAGGCCGGTGAGATGATATCTCTGTTTTACAGGTGAGGAAACTGAGGCTGACCATGACATGCCTAGGATCATACCCTGTACTTAAATATCCACTTATTCCTTCTAAGTTAAATGTTCTTTCCAACATATTGTAGCTATATGACTAATTAAATAAATTATATACAGCTTAGAAAACTCAAGCTGTAAAAAACCTAAGTAGCAAATTAGAAATGTTATTTGCGTGACGAAAAGATTCACCATATCACAGGATTACCTAAATGACATATTCAAAATGACTCAGTTTATCAAAAATGAGTTTTAATGTGACTTTTGGAGACACATTTGTTAGGTAATGAGAAGTATAATTTGAAAACTTGTGTGTTAGAAACAGTCATATTAGATGGTGGGTTTCTTGAAGGCAGGGATGAAGTCAGCTGTATCTTCCATCCCAACTCTGGGATCTAGCCCAGAGGAAGCTTTCAACAAAGGTTTTTTTTTTTTTTTTAAGATCTTATTTATTTATTTGACAGAGCGAGACAGTGAGAGAGAGAGCACAAGCAGGGGGAGTGGGAGAGGGAGAAGCAGGCTTCCCACGGAGCAGGGAGCCCAATGCGGGGCTCGATCCCAGGACCCCGGGATCATGACCCAAGCTGAAGGCAGAAGCTTAATGACTGAGCCACCCAGGCGCCCCTGAACAAAAGTTTTTAAATAAAGGAATGATTATGGCAAAATACCTATAGCTACAGCTTCTTAAAACACTTTTTTTGTATATGGGAAGTTGACATATTATTTTTAAAATACATTTTATTCTTATTTTATACCTAAGAGTCTGATTCCTACTGAGCTTTATATTACTAGACTACCTAAAACTTATTTGTATATTAGTACTGGCCTGATGTAACATGTTGTGAAATTTTTCATCCCTGCTGAGATATAAGGTTGAAAAACTGACAGACGTTTAATGAAAACAAAGAAAAAGGTAAAAAGCAAAAATCTCATCTAAAGATTTAGATGGATAAAAGATGGATAAAAGATCTGATTTTCAGAACATGTAGGTAAATGGAATGGTTCCTATTTTTAGACTCAACCAGTCAAAACAATATAAATTTAAATAAAATATTTTCCATTGGAAAAAAAAAGTACCCCTTTCCCCCCAAATGAATTGTACTCTGATTGGTCGAAGACTTGAAGAGATTCTGCTCATTCTTTTTTCCTTTTTTATGTAGCCAGGGGGTCTAATGTTTTCTGATTTGAATAATATTGCTATTTGTAAAGATTTTCTAAGGGAAGGTGAACAGACATGCTTCTTTGGAATGATTCCTTATCAAGTCTTGTCTGCAAAATTAGTGGATTATCAGGTTTATGATAGTATGGTTGTTAGCATAAACTCACATAGGAGATCAAATTATGCAGGACATAGATAAAAGATAAAAGAGTGTTGAAGAAAGATATCTGTTGAATAACTGTAGTTAAGGATAGGAAGGTTAGCATTAGAATCCTGATCACGTTGATAGCCTGGTATGAATATTTTACAACTTTATACAGTTTACTTTTGTGGTAGTGATAATGTAAGATGAATTCTGTTTCTGCTAGTTCAGGTAGTATAGATGCGTATTTGCAAGTGTAAATTTCTCAGCTAAGTTTTCTGCATGGACTTGTTATTAGTCATTCTTCTATCTAAGTAGCCTGATTTTGGTCTAAAAGAAGCTTCTATAACAGGAAAGATAAATACATGCCATGTGAGATCATACCTCTTCCTCACCCATGGCAGACATTTATCGTGAACCATTTTCTCCCTGAGTCATTGGTTGCTGTTTGTAAAAGAGCAAGAGATTGGCAAAATTAGAAGAGGTCAGTATTATCACTCATGAGGGGAAACTGTATAACTAACAACAGAGAGAAATTTGTCTTGATAAATCAATAGCTAACTTGTTCTTGGCTAAAGATGGTAAATTAGACTCACCTTAGGGGGATTTAAAGACAACTTTTAGTAGTATTTGTTTATGTTCTGTGCCCACTGACTAGAATGTAAACTCCATGAGGATTAGGTCTGTATCTGTTTTGTTCTCTATTTCACTATCATATACCCTTCATTTATTGAAAATATAGTACATGTTTAAAAGATGTTACTGACTGAGTGAGTGGAGATGAGGCTCAGAATCTTTGCTAATCTCACACTTCAGATAACTGCCACCAATTAATTGGAGTTAGCTTTCTAGTAACATGTGGTGGACAGATTCTAAGGTCATCCCCACGATCCTCTCCTCCTGCTGTTCACAACCTTGTGTAATCCTCTCCCCATGAGAGTAGAAGTGATCTGTGACTTGCTTCTATGGCTAGAATGCAGCAAAGGTGAAACAGTGTGTGTTATTACATGTATGTGATTACATGTGTGTGATTCCATTACATAAGATTATAATACCAGTCATGCTAAGAGACATTCTCTCTTGCTGGCTTTGAAGAGGCAAGCTGCCATCTTTGAGTTGCCTATGAAGAGGGCTACTTGGCAAGGAATTGGAGGTGGCATCTGGATAACTTCCCACAAGACACTGAGGCCTTCAGTCCAACAGTCTTCAAGGAACGGGATGTTGCTAACAACCACGTGAGCCTGGAAATAGATCCTTCTCCAGTCAAGCTTCAGATAAGACCCCAACCCTGACAGTACCTGACTGTAGCTTTATAGAGGATCCATTGAAGTCATGCCTAAACTCCTGACCCACAGAAACTTTGAGGTAATAAATGTGTGTGTGTGTTTTTTTTAAAGTAAGTGTTTTAAGCTGCTGTTTATTGTAATTTGTTATCTAGCAGTAGATAACTAACATGGAACCACCCATTTAGATGGGTTTCTTTCATTTGGATATGCACAAAATAGAACTCTAAACCAGATCTGGAGTACTCTGAATTAAACATTACAGTCTAGGAGAAAATGAAACTCTCTTTCGAAAGTAAAAAGGTTTAATTTCTGGCTTGGGTTCTGTTGAATCTATAGGGCCACATCATTCAAATCTTTATAATCTGCTGGTGCTTAATCATTGCTTGTTTGTGGAAGTCAGAGTTCTTCTTTCTTTACTTCTACTTAGTTGGTTGCCAGCATACCAATGAATTGCTAAGACAGGCTGGGCTTGAAGGCAGGGGGGAGCATATGTAAGTATCTCTGTTTATATTAAAAATAGTTCTTAACATTTTAACTGTTATATTGGTTACTTAAAGTCTATTATAAATCAGGCAGTAGGTGGGTAACCAAAGATGCTTCTCTCTAAAAAAGTCCTTTTCTTTAAAATGGTTTGTCTGTGAGACTGTGTGTTAGGTAAGGGTTAATGAAGCCCCTTAAAAAATGCAGTCAAATAATTTTTATGAGTCTACATGATCTTAATGATTTTTATCATTGAATTTTGTGGGGTTGGCAGTTTCTACGTGCAGTGAAATTGTGCCTTTGCATTTCAAAGCCAAATAGAAATAAAATAGATTATGTGTAATTTTGCATTGTCCTTGTCCTATCTCTATTTTCCTGAGTAATTGATGATATCAGTATCTTTTAGTTTACAAAATCATTGCTGTTTAGTGAAATTGGCTTTATATCAAATCTCACTTTTCCAACTGAGTCCATAAAATTTTACTTGGGTATCCATAAAAAAGTCACCAAATGATGAGTTGAAAATGTTATATGAAGACAATGTTAACATGGTGTCCAGGTCTTTGGGCTCCTTGAGATATATTGGGTGTGCTTTTGCAATTATTTTAGAATTACAAGACACTTGGCAGCACTTTCCTATTATCACCTCCTTTATCTCTACCTACTCTAGACCAAGGAATATATGTTACTTTGGGGAATGTCCTTTTTCTGATTCAAAGCACCCAGAACTTAGCCCTTCTTCTTCTTCCTCTTTTTTATTGAGGTGTATTGACATAAAACATTAGTTTCAGATGTACAACATAATGATTTGATATTTGTATATGCTAAAAAAGGATCACCACAGTAAGTCTAGTTATGATTGTGTCAACAAAATTACACATTTTTTTGTGATGAGAACTTTTAAGATTCACTTTCTTAGCAACTTTCAGATGTACAGTACAATATTATTGACTGTAGTTGGTGTGCTGTACATTACATCCCCATGATTTATTTATTTTATAACTGGAAGTTTTTGAGCCCCTTTTGACCCCCTTCACTTATTTCATCTACCTCCCAACCCCCTTTCTTCTGGCAACCACCAACCTATTCTCCATATCTATTAGTTTTGCTTTGTTTGGTTGGTTTTTTAAATTTCACATATAAGTGAAATTGTATGGTATTTGTCTTTCTCTGACTTATTTCACTTAGCATAATACTTTCAAGGGCCATTCATGTTGTTGCAAATGAGAAAATTTCATTCTTTTTTATGGCTAAGTTATATTCCATTGTGTGTATATTGCCACGTCTTTTTATCCATTCATCTATTGATGGTGGGCACTTAGGTTGTTTCCATATCTTGGCTATTGTGAATAATGCTGCAGTGAACACAGGGGTGCATATATCTTTTCTAATTAGTGTTTTTGTTTTCTAGTCTTGTTTTAAGATTTATTTATTTTAGAGAGAGAGAGTATGTGCTAGTGGGGGGAGGGGCAGAGGGAGAGGGAGAGAGAATCCTCAAGCAGACCCCCTGCTGAGTGTGGTACCTGATGGAGGGCTCGATCCCAGGTCCCTGAGATCATGACCTGAGCTGAAATAAGAGTCGTCTGCTTAATTGACTGAGCCCCCCAGGTGTCCCAGTGTTTTTGTTTTCTTTGGATAAATACCCAGAAGTGGAATTGCTGGATCATATGGTAGTTCTATTTTTAGTTTTTTTGAGGAACTTCATACTGTTTTTCATAGTGGCTGCAGCAGTTTAAATTCCCATCAACAGTGCACGAGGGTTCCCTTTTCTCCACATCTTTGCCAATGCTTATTTCTTGTCTTCTTGATAATAGTCATTCTAACAAGTGTAAGGTGGTATCTCACCTTTGCATTTGCATTTCCCTGATGATCAGTGATGTTGAGCATCTTTTCTTGTGTCTGTTGGTCATCCATAGGTCTTTGTAAAAATATCTGTTCAGGTTCTCTGCCCATTTTTAAATCATATTATTTGTTTGTTTGTTTGTTTTTTTTGGTATTGAATTGTATGGGTTCTTTATATATTTTGGATATTAAATACTTACTGGATATATGATTTGCAAATACCTTCTCCCATTCAGTGGTTGCCTAGAACTTAGCCCTCAGGCTTCCTTTACCAGGCATATTTCCAATGCCTGAGAGAGCTAGCCTGCAATACCTGATTCTACCATTAGGTGCTGCTCTTTAACATATAATACCTTGCATAGTGTTTATTTATTTATTTATTTATTTATTTTCCTTCTTTTCCTCCCCAAACTAATTTGAGGGCACAGAAACACCTTATGCTTTCTTATTGTATATTAGGATTTTGATACTTTTTAAAAAATATTTTATTTATTTGAGAGAGAGAGCGAGAGAGAGCACAAGTGGAGGGGAGGGGCAGAGGGACAGGGAGAAGTAGGCTCCCTGCTGAGCAGGGAGCCCAAGGCGGGGTTCAATCCCAGGACCCTGGGATCATGACCTGAACTGAAGGCAGACTTAACCCACTAAGCCACCCAGGTGCCTCGGATTTTGATATGTTTTTATTTGAAGAACTATTTGCTCTTCTAAACAAATTGGAAGCTAACCACCCTAACTTGAAAATTTCCCAAATGAGATACTCAAGTTCTCGTAAAATAAATTAGTGAGCTATCCTAGTAATGCTATAAGGCTTCACTTTTACAGAATAAGTCTTTTCAAAAAAAGCAAAAAAATCTTTCTTGTATGAAAATGTATTAATTACATTCAAAATGAATAACTTGGGAATTATCTTTGAATTTTTTTATTGTCCAAATTCTTACTTTTGAAGTAAACTAGAAATTATCTAGATATTTTGGTTTCACTGGTAACTGCATAAATTTTTCAGGTGCAATTGAATTTTTTGGAAGAAGTAAAAATATTGTACCTTTTATTGTTTTTTGTTTTTTAGAAAAGTAATAGAAGATGGAGAAGAAAGAACATTATTGAAAGGGTGATCTTTCTATCTTTGTACTTCTATATCAGACGAGGGATTAACAATTTTGGCAGCAGCAGCATTTTTTTGGGGGGGCACATATACAACAGATATGAGGCAATAATTCAGTGCTAAAATGTCCTCATGTTCATGAAAACTTGAAGTAGGATGTCAGAATGGCTCAGACACAATGTTTTGTGACAATAAGCAGGAGCTCTGGGGCTTACGGGTTAACTCTGGGTCTTCTATTAAGGCTACCAACCAGCCCATCTATATCAGTTTCTGGAAAGCTACCTGGGTAGGGAAAGGCAAGAGTTAAACCTGGGCTGTGGGAGATACAATAATAATAATAAAAACCACAGACCTCACCATATTTTAATGCAGAGGTTCTTATATTCAGGTGAAAAGTTATCTTTATAGGAGGGTTTTTTACCCCTTTATTTTTTTTTTCTTTATAAAAAATATTTGCTGATTTTGGAAAATTGTTTCCTGTGAATGAAACTCTTCACTTTAGGGTTGATATGTTGTGACTTATGAAAATTTGAAATACTGTTATGGATCAGCTCTCACTTAGCAAGGGCTGTATTTGTCAGGTGATGATTGAAGTTGTAAATCAGTATTCTTGGATCTGGAATTTCCTATGGTGAAGCAAATAGCTGCAAACATCAGCTTTAAGAATAAAATAAAATGAAACAAGCAGTAATAATAATAAAAAAAAACCTTGACAGGCAAATTTGGTGTTACACGTTGTGCATTTCTTTTCAGTCTCTCAAACTTTCTGAACACTATAATTTGTTTGTACTACTGCATCACTATCATCAAAGATATAAGACTTTATTAGCCCTTCTCTCTTAGGAATGTCTTTTTTTTTTTTTTTAAGAGAAAGGAATGCATAAAAGTTCAGCCACTTGAATCTGTATATAATCACTCTTCCTAACAAAAGTCTTAGATTTCTTTAGTATGAAAAAGAAGAGAAAGAAGGAAGAATATAAAGAAAGAAATGAATAGTGAAAGGGAAGGAATAGGAGAGAGAAAAAGAGGAAAGAGAGGAAGAGAAAGAAACTTAGGGACAAGTTTTCTTTTGAAAAAGTAAGACACAATGGTGACAATATTGTGCCATGACGAGGAGATCATTTTTCAGACCTCCATAGCCACCTACTCTTCCAAGTTTGAGAACTCTGTCAGAAATGAATAGCTTGTATTTACAGCATACTGTTTGTGCACAACAGTCTAGTTCCTTTACTGTCTGTGGAAAAGACTTTGTCCTTACTGGGGGCTGTGGCTGAATGGTCACCTTATTTTTAGTTCAACTGTCTTGAAACATTTGAAAAGAATTAGGATGAGATCAAATGAGAGGTGATAGAGGAGTGGCTTTAACAGTCTGTTGGGCTGGAGTCATGGGTTGTTAATGGCCTCTGTGGACAATTTAGCCCTAAGTCTGAAGTCCTGGTCTCTGTCTGATCTCCAGGGTTGAGTTCAGCTCATCAGACAGCTGTCCAGAGCATAGGGGAGCGCTGAGTGCTAGAGGGGAACTTCTAGCAGGTGGCGGAGAGTCTTGTATCGGCTGCTTCTCTGTATGAATCATCATTTGTCTCTAAATCCAAAGATAAGCTCATCAACTTTACAGAAAGAAAATGTGGTGGTCATGCCAGTTAACCAGAGGATATGAAGCCAGGTTGGACTTCTTTTCTCGCCTGATACCGTCTCTGAGTTCTGAGAACCTAGATGTTCTCTTTTTCTGTTATGTTCACTGCCACTTTGTCGTCTCTGTATTCACTCTTTTGTTATGCTTCCTACTAGTTCTCTCTTCTTCTGAATTATAGATGAGGGGAACTAAAGGTGTGGGTAGGTAAGAGTGAATGGGGTCCCCATGGTACCATGTTTAATAGTGCCTGGCGGTCAGGCTGTGCTGGGAGGCCAGGAAGGTGAAGCTGGCTGTGTAGTGTGAGAACCTGAGCCCACCGTGTGGGGCTGTCAGCCAGGCGCCTGCCTGGTGCCCAGAAAAGGGTCTGAAACTCGCTCACTGGCTTGTACTGAAGCTTGTGAGTTAGAAAGAGCCATGAATTAAAGGCGAGATTGAGCGCTGGGGCGAGGAAGGTGCTTCCACTGTGAGACTCTTTAGTGCTGCTCTGCACAGGGTGCTGCCTGGGCCTGGTATCCTTGCAGTTGTTGGACGTTCCTGATAGGGCTTGCAGCTGGTTGTCCATTTATCCAGATGTAGAAAAGATTCCCCTAAGTTAGAAAAGGAATGCCCTGCTCAATCTTAAAAAAACAAAACACACCATCCAGCTTTGGTCCTCCATGTGATATACGAAGGGAACAGCTGAGGATGAAATGGAGGGGAGTGGCTGTGCAACCTTCCTCAAGTGGGGTTTCTGGGAGCCAAGGCTAGGCTGACAGATGCTGTGTGCTGCTGAGGTGTGAGACTGGGAGACATCTTACACCTGCAGTTGGGGATGGGGTCTTCTCTTCACTCCTCACAAACCTTCTCTCCTCCCCTGGCCTCTCCCTCAGGGTGGCCTCACATTTCATCAGGTCCCTGCAGAAATTCATCTGTTTTTCAAACCCTTCCTATGGTTTCTATAGGTAAGGTTTTTGGGACACGGCTGTGTCTGGCTGTGTGAACCATCTGGCAAAGGCAGGGAGGGTGGGAATGCAGAAAGGTCAGTCTCTCTCAGGGTCAGGTCTGGCCACTGCCTCCAATGGGTTGTAACTCTTCGTTCTTGAGACCAAAGGGCAAGGAAACAGGGCACAGGGGAGCTGGAAGAGAGCCTCTCCATGCTGTCCGAGCTTAGATCTTCATGTTTTGAGAAGATGAAAGCTAAGTGACAACAAGGGCTAACTCCCAACCACAGAGACTTCCTATGTTATCCCAGAACAACACTTCTCAAACTTTAGCATGTGTCCAAATCAGCTAGAGAGTTTGCAAAGACTCAGATTTCTGGGTTCCACTCCCACAGTTTCTGATCCAACAGGTCTGAGGTGGGCGCGAGAATTTACATGTCTAACAGGCTCCAGGTGGTGCTGACTATGCAGGTCTGGGGACCACGCTTGGAGAACCAGTGGAGCTTGGGGCGAGCTCTAGCCTGTTACGTAATTCAATCTGTGACCTCTGTGGAGAGCTCTGATCCCGTTGGACTGTTGTATCTTTTCACACGTCTGCTCACCTCTTTAAACTCTGGGGTCCTCAAGGGAATTTCTCTGTTTCTACAGAAGTACTTGGCAGTCGAGGGTGTTCAGAAATATTTTGTTGAAAGTTGATTTTTGAGATGCTTTATCACAGACTTTGATGAACATAGAGTGTTAGGGTTGAAGAGAAGTTTAGAGCTGACCCTATCCAATAAGTTGTTCTACAAACAGGAACACCGAAGTTCAGAAAGACCATGGTCACAGGATCATACAAGATTGCTCAAGATCACACAATTAGCATGTCTTATATTTTAATTAAGTGCCCTAAATTATCTCCAGTGATGATCGGGCAATTGTTCACTCTGTGCTGGACACCGAGTTCTCATTTAATTCTTTGTATTATTTAATTAGCAGAATATCCCTATGAGTCAGTGCAGTTATTGTACTTATTTTGCAGGGGCAAAAACTGAGGTTCTGAGAGGTAAATAACTTGCCTCAGTTACAGGGCTAGTAAGGGAGGCGCCAGGCAAGTGACCGGGAGAATGAGCCGTTGACCATTGTGCTGTTCTGCCTTACACGCAGTTAGTGCTTGAGGAGCACTGGTGTCCTGACAGGCTCAGTCTCTTTATCTGTGATGTGGGGCATAATTTATTGCCCAGAATTTTGAAGGCCAGAATGGGCATTGTAGGACTAGGTGATGCCATTGGGAAACTAGATTTGTATTTTCCAAAGCATTTTTACAGACACTCTTATTTTTGTAGTAACTTTTCATTCCAGCTGAAATGCCCTTCCATGTTGCATCCAGAGCTGTCCAGGTTTTGCTCTTACAGTCTTGATTGTCTTCTTCAAGATATCTGTTCCTTATACATGTATTTTCTTTTTCTTTTTTAAGAAATGTATTCATTTTTTTTTTTAATGTGGAACTTGTTGCCCCACATTATAGCTTGTTGGCTCACACATCTGTAACTGTACTGAATTGTCAGTCAGGGACCCTACTGTACCCACATTTGTACTCTTAGGAACATCACGCAGAGGGACCCTCAGTGCTGGCTGAATTGGAGGTGCTCACATGCAGCCTCATCACAACCTGGCGAGGTGGGCTGGGCAGGTATTATAATCCCCAGACTGGAAGGCCAGAGGGTTGAACCAGGCTGATCTTTGGGGCTGCCCATGATCCTAGGTTCCCTGTGGAACTTCACCAAGAGCCCAATCTTCTGCACTCCTGTCCGTGTTGTCTCTCCATGATCCTGGGTCAGTGGGTGGAAAATTGGGACTGATCTAACTTTCCCTTGCAGTTGCTTCAACTCCTAATTTTTCGCTGACCAGCCATAAGTTATTCTTTCTCAAATATCCACGCAACTTTTGATTTCTTGTGATTTGGGAAAATTGTGCCTCTGGTGGAGTGGAGCCTTTGAGGAGGAAGAGGGGAAAGAGGAGGAAGAGGAAGAGGAGGAGGAGTATAGCCTCAGAGGATATCAGTTTTTGTGGGCTACTCAACCTGAGCAGGCCTTTCAAAGTAGGGGCAGTTCTTGAGCAGGAAATATATATATATTTATTCATGGCTGCTTTGGGACTGACTGAATTTTTCTCCCTCCTAAGCTGAGCTCCCTTTGGGAACATGGCCCTGGTGGTAATTTTGGAGTGTTTGAATCAGTCTGTGTCATCCCACACTAGAGGCTTTTTTCTTTCTCTTGGTTGTTATTGCCGGCTCTCTTTAGTTTGCTCTGCATTCTCAGCTAGGGATAAAATATGGTTTATACTCCCTGGCTTAGAGGGGATGATTCACTAGAGGCTGAACCCTTCAGGAATAGTTTACTGACATGGGAATTAAAATGAACTGTGTCCGCCTCGACATATCCTACGTAGTTCAAAGACAGGGTGGGAGCCAGCCCCTTATGCACACACCAGCCTCCTGGAGAGCTTTATGATGATAACTCCCCATCCCTGTTCAAAACAGGGCATGCTTTTGCTCACCTGAATGGACATGGGTGCCATGAGCAGGGACAGGTTTGAGTGTGAGCCATGCAGGCACTTTGGCTCCTCATCTTTCAAATGGATGTAATTAGTCTGCTTTCCCCTGGGGAATTAGTGAGAAGGGAATGGGGAGGAGCAGTAACATCTTTTCATAGCACTTTGAAGACCATGAGGATTCAGTCCTAAGGGGTCCATGCAATAATGTAGGTGCCAAGTTCTGTGCTTTTCTAGGTACATGAACTCTAAATCCCCTAACTTCTCTCCCACTCTTGAGAGCATGTCAGAAAGGAAGTGACAGTGCCCTTATCATGGGGGAAATCGTGAATCTCTTCTCAGTTATTAAAACAAGATAAATTATTTTCAAACCATAAATTATTATGGGAACAATTCATGTTTAGTGTACAGTTGCTTCCCAACACAGCTGAGAATGTCGCTTCTGATTTACACGGTCTCCCTTTGGTAATAGATGGTCCTGCACAGTTTACTGTGTTGGGTTTGAATGTTGTCTCCCAAACAGTATTGTCAGACCAGTGTTAGGACTAGAAGGCCTATTAAAGTCATCTGGTCCAATCCCCTTATTTAATGGATGGGGAAAGTGTTCAGAGAGGTAGGTGACTCAGTCAAGGTCACACGGTGAATTACAAACTGGTGTTGGAATCCGGTCTCTCACCTTTTAGTCAAGTGCTCTTTCCCCTTTCTGATGCCATCTGTGCCATCGTTGTGTGCTGGCCATGTATCCTATTCATCAAAGGATCCAGGGAAGGATATATCAAACCTCACTTGAGCACCATTTCCATAAAAGGAAGAATGAATTACTAAATAGGGTTGAAGTCTGGCTTGAGGGTTTTACCATATTGCCCAAACCTTCTTTAATATACCTGGCATTTCCACCATAGCCTTCTTTATGTTTGCTAATATTTGGAAGCAACTCAAATGTCCAAAAAGGAGATTGGTAAAAGAAATTATGGCACATCCCTATAACGCATTATGTCGCAGTTATTTAAAATGATGTTATAGAAATTAACTATCAACATGGGTAAATATGCACAGTCGAATGTTATGTGTGAAAACAGCACACTACTCAGGTATAGGAGTATAACCTTAGTTTGAAAAAAGTAAATTCATGCATACAAAAAGAGGATACCAAAATGTTAGCAATTGTTATCTCTGGGTATTGGATTATTGAGTGATCTTTATTTTCTTCTTTTCTATATTTTCAGATTTTTTTCAATGAAGATTTATTACTTTTATATCAGGGAGAAACAAAAGATGTTATTTTTTAAAAAGAAGTCTGCATTAGGAAGATTTATACACAATCCTTCCAAAAAGCCTCTTGGGAATGCATGCTATCCTACCATACAAATTCTGATCTTAATGTGTTTTTGTAAAACTAGCCCTGGAAACTGGAGCTCTGATGAAAGGAAAGGAAAGGAAAGGAAGGGTGAACTCAGTTTGGTTCTGGGCCAGATCATTTGATCCCTTTCTGTCGTTAGTCTTCTCGTCTGTCTTATGGGCAGACTGCATCTGCCCTTCCTGGAGAGAGGGAGCGGGAGATCTGTGTGGGAAGGAGCTGTAACTCACACTCATAAGCACCTTGGAAATCTTAAATCCTTGGCCATAAAGAGCCCAAAGTGAGTCAGTGGTAATGACTGATGGGACCCGCATAAATTCAGCCCAGCCTTTCAGAATGTAAAAGACAGACATGACTAGATCTTGCTACTTACGTTCTCCTGCTGTGTTGGAATTGAGGTGTGGAAATCCCCTCAGCTGGCGCTTGGCAACTTTGCACGGAATAATCCTTAATTGAGCGGGCTTCACCTTCAAAACACTGATGAGGGGACTTTGGGGGAGGCTGAGGTTTCTGTCACCATGGCCTTTACCTTTGCAGACCCTTTTGAGGGAAAATATTTGCTGTCATGTTGGCCTTTCTCAGAGAAAGAGGATTTGGATCACTCGTTTGCCCTATACTCATAGTGAACAGAAGAGCCTGAAGGCCCCATATGGTGGAACCATAAATCAGTCGATAGATTCTTCTCTCTGTCTCTCGGGTTTCCTGAGGCACTTGAGAAATGTACAAGTATTTTGTCTTGCATCCAGAGAAACTGCCAAATTGAGGGCAGGAGGAGGAGAGACCTCTTTCCCACCAACCCAGCACTGTGGAAACATAGGCTGTTCTCTAGGGTGGCTCCAACCTGGCTCTCAGCTCTGGCTTTGCATGACTTCTACCTGATCTGGGAGGGTTTGAGAGGCTAATCTGCTCATTCCTATTTCAGACAGGCACAGATTAGGGTGCCTAGTTGATACTATCTACTTTATGGAACAGAGCAACCCAATGACAATTGGTTTTACAAGCTCCCTGGAGCCAGAGGTGACTCTTCCTCATTGCACCTCAGGGTTGACCACAGGATGACTTGGTAGCCTGCTTAGGGATAAATCTTTGACCTTTGGCTGATTGGCTCCCTCTGCAGCCTAGACATTGGCAGAGGTCTTAAAGCCCAGCTGGGCAGGTCCTTCTGGACTGCCTGTGACCTTCTGCTTTAATCACTGTCGCTCTTGATCCTACTACTCCAGAGAATCTGAAATGAGTCTTGCAAATGGACCTAATGACAAGTCTCAAAAATCTCTGCAGGTGACATCTTGGTGACTTCCAAGGCTCAGCTCTGATGCTGCTTTCACGGTGAAGCCATCTCTCACCCTCCCTTCCTCTCTCTTCTGTCTCCACAGCCAGGTCTGGTGCCTCAAGTTAGCCTTCGTTGCTTTCTGCTGTGGATTTAAGTTTCAGCCTGCCTGTCCGTCTGTACCCCTAAGCTGTAAGCTCCACAGCACTCTTCACTCTGCTTGCCTAGTATAGGCACCCACTGTGAATGCCTGATGGTTTGAAATAACAGGACAGGGCCCCATGGCAATGGGCTGGCTCTCGCTTTGCCTGTTGCTTTGACCATTTCTGGTCCCACACTAAATTTATTTTCTTCTCCTTAATACCTGACTGGTTTGAGACACTGAGACCATCCATAGATAAGGCAGTAAGTGAGAATTTAGCAAGAGAAGTAAGCCATGCCCCGCCCCCAGCTTTGCTGCAGGATTACGCATCTGCAGCAAGCCTTATCCAGAGAACCATGCCAGACAGTTAGAAGTTGTGGGTTAGGTCATGGAAACTATCAGGGATCCCTTTCTAGAGAGGGAGGATTTGCCTCAGCGCCTTAATGATGGGAAGGATTCTGATGAACCAGTCTATAATTTTTCAAGCAAGTAGAGGAAAGAACTTGGGGTTTGTGTCAGAAGATTTGAGTTCATTTTCTAACACTGAGTTGCTATACAGCCTTGGACAAGCCACCTAACCTCACAAGGCTCATATTTTTAAAAATGGAAATCGTGTAGTCTGCTTGGCTTTCCTTATGGAAGGCTGGTGACATAATGTGAAACCTTTAGCAAATGATAAAATTACATATAAATATTACTTCCTATCATTACCCTTATCAGGAGACTGGGAGAATGCTAGATCTGCTTCCATGAGTGCAGAGGCAGTTTATTTGTTTTGAGCTTTAGGTTGTCTGATTTGACATCTTTTTGGCCTGTTCTGATTTTTGCAGGAACTTCATCTGTGTATGTTATGCTTTTCTCAGTGCATTCTAGTGCTTTAAAAACTGTTTTTTAATAGTAACTCACAATTATCAATACATTTTATTTCATTACACAATACCACACACTTAGGTTTCAATTTATAAATACACACACAAATTATATATCAAAAGAAAAAATTTCACAAAACCAGACACCTTTGTTATCTGTATACTGATCTCTCCTTTTCTGTTCTTTGTCCAGCCATCTCAATTAAAAAATTCTGGTTGCAAGCTACTAAATTGATTTCATATTTTACTAAAAGATACTGCCTCACAGATTTAAAAACCCTGTTCTAGAGTGTACAAGGAACCATCTCAGAAAACAAGATATGTGCCATAGCAAACTAAAGAAGATACCCAGTGAAAGCTAAATTGAATTCAGACTTTATAATCGGTAGTTAGAGGAGGAAGGTAAGAGTTCAGATCAGTTTCTCAAGTTTTCCTGGAGGAGGTGTGAATGAATCTGGGCCTTTAGCTCCTGATACATGGTAGATGGTGAAAAACAAGAGAATTAATTTAATGGTGTAGATAGGAAAGAAGGGAAAGTAACGGCATGGTAGGCTGACTGTGGCAAAAAGAATGAGTGCTTTTGTGGGACAGCAAAATGTTACAGGAATTGTGATGAGCAGTTTTGGGAAATCTGGTTTGTTAGATAGTAAGGCCAGGTTATAGGCTTTGAGTGTCAGACGGAGACAGAATTGATATGGCATTTTGGCTTGATGTGATAGGACTGGGATGCCATTGGTAGTCCTTGAATACGGTTGAAAACAGTATTTTGAAGGATAGTGTGACAGCCTTAGGATCAGCATTCCTGCAGGTCATTGGGATGGGATGTGCTTCTTTCTCATTGTTAATGGATACATCAAATATTTCCCCTATAATCCAATAAAAATACAGTAGACTAGAACACAGCAGACTCTTCCTCTCTCTCTCCCTCCCTCCTTCCTTTCTTTTTCCCTCTCTCTCCTCCTCCTTCCTTCCCTCCCTCTCTCTCTTTCATGAAAAGGCTACTAGCATGATTTATATGAGAAAGTTTGTTTTTTGCCCCTTCTTTTGTGCGTTGATAAAGCATCTTTTGTCATGTTCCCATTTAAAGGTACCTACAAGAGGCAGGGTCTGTGTAATGCCCTTTTAGAAAATCACACCAGACCACTTACACAGGCTTATTAAGATCTTCCTCTAGGGGGCTCTGTGGCTCTTAGATGCTCATCACCCACAACATTGTAATGCCAGTGGTTTCCTTGTGGATCTATAAGCAAATGAAAATTGGGAGTATAAAAACCATTGGGTTTGCCTAAGAACTTGGCAGGGGAAGTTTTTTAGAAAGAAGTATATGGCATTTCTAACACAAGGCTTTGAACAACAGCTAGGTCAAGGAGTGGGTAAGCCTGGGGTATCTCTCTGTAAGCAGGTCTGTGGTAGGCCAAATTCTAAAATGACTCCAAGATTCCTTACCCCTGGTATACGTGCCATATATAATTCCCTCCTCTTGAACATGGATAAGACCTGTGAATATAAAACGATAGCACTGTCGTGATTAGATTATATGGCATTCTATGGCAAAGGTGAAGATGTTTTGCAGATAAAATAAATTTCCTAACCAGTTGAATTTTACCTAATCAAAAGGCAGATTATCCTGGGTGGGCTGGACCTAAGCAGATGTGTCCTTGAAAAAAGTTGAGAGATTATTTTGCTGATTTTCAAGGAGCAAATGACAGTGCTATGACCTGCCTGTGGAGAGGGCACATGGCAAGTACATGACGATGTTCTCTAGGACCTGAGAGTGATCTGTGGCCAACAGCCAGTAAGAAAATGGGGAGGAGGTAACTGAATTCTGTCAACAACCAGTGAGCTTAGAAGAGGACCATGAGCCTTAGATAAGATTGCAGCCCAGCTGACATCTTGATTTCAGTCTGGTAAGACCCTGAGCAGAGGGTTCAGCTAATCTGTACCCAGATTTTCTGGTGCATAGAAACTGTGAGATGATAAACGGGTGTTGTCTTGAATTACCGTGCTCTTTGTAATTTGTTACACAGCATAGAAAACTAACAGAGGGTGCTGATACAGCTTTGGCATGGCAAGAAATCCTTGGAAATGTAACAGGATAGGATTTTTTTAGAACTTGGAATTCTTATCATGGAGATTATGGTATAGGGTTAGAAGAAATACTTTGATTAAATTCTCAGGAAAGGAATAAGACCCCCAAAGATCATGCTTAATGATTATAAGATTTCACTACATTACAAGGTTTTTGTATTCTGGGTGGAGTATGCAAGTTTGGGGCCAGAGCTGAATTGCTCCAGAAGTTAGGGAGATAGAGAGCTGCCATCTGAATCATCCCTTTCCACTTTCTTCTTACTGGTGCATGATCTCTCTCCTAAATGAATGGTGAACTCTTATTTCTTTGCTTGTTTTAAAGGAGTACTGAATTTTTAGTCACCTGGGTTCATACCAAATAATTAACCTCAGGGTGTCCAGATGTTTGATCTGGCCTTGAAAGTCTCAATAAATATCAGTTCTTTTCCCTTTCTCTGAAGTAGCAAGACACTATTGTCACCACCTGGTTTAGCAATGAAGGCTTGATGTTCCTGGCAAGGCTTCAGTTTGTGAAAAGGAGAACCAGGGGATAGAGTTAAGAGGAGAAGATCTGTGTTTCTGAAGGAGAAAGAGAACAGATGAAGAAGGAGATCTGAGCTTGAGGGGATGGGTACACTTACTGTTGGTTTCCCCATGTGCCATGATAGAATCCACTAATTTGGAGTCTGAGTCTCTTAACTTTGTAGACTTGATTTATATCTGAGCTTATTCAGATGGTGCTACTGTACAGGACAGATTGTGGAGAATTGAGCTAAAAGACAAAATATAGGAATATACAATTGGGTAGCTCATAAATAAAGGAACAAGAAGGGGCTGGTATTTACAATCAAGTTTACTTACCACCTGCCTTGGAAGGATGTGACATAACCAACCCAAGCACCAGAGGCTGGGATAATGAAGGAAATGACCCAAGAGTTGGAACAGAACACTCTGTTCTTCATATTCCTGTGTGGTGTGTACCATACCAACAATGAGGGGGGTTTCTGGTGGCCTCTGCCATGCTGACCTTTAGTGTTTTTACTTTTCAATCGGTTTGGGGAAGGCATGTTTGAACTCTGCAGTATGAGCAAGTTCACTCCTCTTCCACTTTCCTTTTTCTTCCCCTCTTGCCCAAAACTGTTTGCTGAGTGACAAATAAGCACAAGTTGTTTTTACAGGTGTAAAACCAACAGATCAAATGCTGGCCTGTGCCTGGGCTTGTGAATGGGGGACTGTGTTATGTTTGGAGAATACCACTGCATCATTTACACTTGCAAACCCTTTGTAATCTTAATCTCTTTGTTGCTTTTATGTTATACTGGCCCCCCAAGGTTAAAGAAAGAGATTTAGACCTTAAACACAAATCCAGCCTTCAAGCTCTGGAATTATCTTTGCCTTTAAATGCAGCTGATCAATGCCCATTTCTTTTGAAAATAAAACCCTTTTGAACCTTGAAAGCCTTCCACTGTTGAGCTATGCCTAAGTGCCACATGGGGGAATGGGCAGAAAAGAGCCCATTTTTCCCTTAGTGCTTGCATTAGGGGTCCCAGAGTTCAGTCCAACGCAATCAATTTAATTGGCGCTAGCTCTGGTGACAAATTATGCTGGTTTACACTCCAGTGTAGCAGAGATTCCTCAAATGCAGGGGAAGAAGGGAGATACACTTCTTGGTCTCTACTTAAAGAGGGCAACAGTATTGGAAAAGGAGCACATTTAATTTATCACTGTCAGAGCAGGTGCAAAGTTTAATTCTAACTAAAAGCATTAAACAATTAACCCAGACAGTCAGGCCTTCTGAAAATGCTCAGTAGCAGGGAACACACGGACCAGATTACCAATGGAAACGTCAATGCTTCTCTTTTATTCCGTTGAATATCTTCTTGTACTTTTTTTTTTAAACAAAGAAAAGTCCCAGAAATACAGTAACTTCTCAGGTCTTTTGGTTGATATCTGAATTGAAAGGGCCAGAGAGGACACCACCTAACACTCAAAGATCAACAAATAACTGTCCCTGGAGACCTTGTTGATTAGCTGTGAGAAGAGAAATAAAAAGACACTTGATTTTGAAGCTCTCATAAACTGATTGTCCTGCTTTTTTATGGTAAGGTATATTACCGTGTAACATATATTCCATTAATTTGAATTGTTCAAATCCAAACAATTACCTGAATCTTTCTTTGGAGGCTATTTCTAGGAGGGAGGTGGACAAGGGGGAAGAACTAGAAGAGGAAAAAGACTCAGAGAGCAATGAAATCCAATTATACATAGGGATGAACCTTGCTTCACAGATATTTAATACATTTACTTTTTGTGGTTGTTCAGTTGACCAGAGAATCAGTGAATTTTAGAAACTTGGAGAACTTTGAGGCTTAACCTGGGGGAATTTTTTTGGTGAAAAGTGTTGAGGCCCAGAGAGGGTAAATTTCTACTCCATGTTACGTCATTTCTGCAAAGCTCTCACTACAGTCCAGCTATTCTGACTCACTGCAAGCAGTCCAAGAAAGACTGTGGGCTTTGGAGACTGTCAGACCTGCATTTGAATTGTGACTGTGCTTCGTACTTGGCATTTTGGGCATCCGTAAACACTGGAGGGTGATGCCCCCCTCACATGGTAATATGTGTCACACACTTAGCCTGGTGCATGTCACCTGTAGCCCTCATCCTGTGTTGGTCTCCTACCTCTCTAGTTCCAGGTGCTCGGACGTCATGAGGAACTATGTGGTAAAGTACCCAGTCCAGTGTCTGGCACACGTTAGTAGTGTATTTTCAGCTCTTTCATCAACCAGGAGAAAACAGCTTTTTACATCCAAGTGCTTTGGAAGTTTAGAAGCATTATCATTTTCTGGATTCATTTATTGATTCAAAACTGTGTTATGAGAGAAGAGGGTAAAATTGAGTTTTAAAAAAATGTGTAGCTAGAAGAGATTTTGGCTGAGTGGGACCTTGCTGTTGATAGACCACCCTCCTCATTTTACATTTGAGGAAACATAGGTCCATATTGGTTAAATACTTAACCAAGGACACAGCTAGTTACCATAGGTTAGGCACTTCTGGTGATCTCAAGGTCTGAGAGTGGTCAGATTGGAGTAGGAGCAGGGGTCTGGATCTCTGTCAGCTCAGCTGCCCCCACCCCAACATTGCAGAACCTCCTGAACACAATCTGAAACCACAGGTGTCTGTTCTGAAATGGTCACAAAGGTAATCTATCTCTTTTTAAAATGTTGAAGTATAGTTGACATATAATATTAGTTTCAGGTGTTACAACATAGTGATTCAGTAATTATATACATTACAAAATGCTTACTACTACAAGTATAGCTACCATCTGTCACCATACAAAGCTCTTACAATATTGACTATATCCCCTATGCTGTACTTTTCATCTCGTGACTTATTTTATAACAGGAGATTTGTACCTCTTAATCCCCTTCACTTCTTTTGCCCTTCCCCCTAACCCTCCTCTCTTCTGGGAACTACCAATCTGTTCCTTGTACCTATTTTGTTTTGTTTGTTTTGTTCTTTAGATTCCACATATAAGTGAAATCATATAGTACTTGTTTTTCTGACTGACTTCATTTAGCGTAATACCCTCTGGGTCCATCCATATTGTTGTGAATGGCAAGATTTCATTCTTTTTAATGATCGAGTAATATTCCATTGTGTATATATACCACATATCCATTCATCTGCTGATGGACACTTACGTTCTTTCCATGTATTGGTTATGGTAAATAATGCTATAATAAGCATAGGGGTGTACACACATCTTTCAAATTAGTGTTTTTGTTTTCTTTGGATATATACCCAGAAGTAGAATTGCTGGATCATATGGTAGTTCTATTTTTAGGTGTTTTTTTTCGAGAAACCTCCATACTGTTTTCCATAGTAGCTACACTAATTTACATTCCCACTAACAGTGCACCAGGGTTCCTTTTTTCCCCCATCCTCACCAATATATTATATCTTGTGTTTTTAATACTAGCCATTCTGACTGGTGTGAGGTAGTATCTCACTGTGGTTTTGATTTGCATTTCCCTGATGATTAGTGATTTAGAGCACCTTTTCTTGTGCCATCTGGATGTCTTCTTTATGGAATTGTCTGTTCAGGTTCTCTGTCCATTTTAATCAGATGATGATGATGATTGTTTTTGATGTTGAGTTGTATGAGTTCTTTATGCATTTTGGATATTAACCCCTTATTGGATGTATCATTTGAAATGTCTTCTTTCATTCAGTAGGCTGCCTTTTTGTTTTTGTTTTGTTGATGGTTTCCTTTGCTGTGCAAAAGCTTTTTAGTTTGATGTAGCCTCAATTGTTTATTTTTGCTTTTGTTTCCCTTGCCTGGGGAGACAGATCCAGAAAAATATTGCTAAGGTCATTATTAAAGAGTTTATTGCCTGTATTGTCTTTTAGGGGTTTTATGGTTTCAGGTCTTACACTTAGGTCTTTAATCCATTTTGTGTATGGTGTAAGAAAGTGGTCCAGTTTCATTCTTTTACATGTAGCTACCTAGTTTTCCCAGCACCATTTATCTTCCCTATTTGTATATTCTGGTCTCCTTTGTTGTAAATTAATTGACCTTATAAGTGTGGGTTTATTTCTGGGCTCTCTCATTTGTTCCATTGATCTACATTTCTGTTTTTGTGCCAGTACCATACAGTTTTGATTACTGTAGCTTTGTGGTATAGTTTGAAATCTGGGATTGTGACACCTGTAGCTTTATTCTTAGTTATCAAGAGTGCTTTGGCTGTTTGGGGTCTTCTGTGGTTTCATACAAATTTTAGGGTTGTTTTAGTTGTGTGAAAAATACCATTGGTAATTTGATAGAGATTGCATTGAATCTATAGATTTCTTTTGGTAGTATAGACATTTTAGTAATATTGGTTCTTCTAATCCATGAGCATAGGATATCTTCCCATTTGTGTCATCTTGAATTTCTTTCATCAATGTCTTATGGTTTTCAGAGGACAGGTCCTTCACCTTCTTGCTGTAAAATTTATTCCTAGGTATTTTATTCTTTTTTTTTTTTAAGATTTATTTATTTGAGAGAGAAGGAGAAGGTGTGAAGGCTCGTGGGAGGACAGGGAGAGAAAATCATCAAGCAGACTCCCTGCTGAGCATGGAGCCCAATGTGGGGCTTGATCCCAGAACCCTGAGATCATGACCTGAGCCAAAATGAAGAGTTGGCCGCTTAACCGATTGAGTCACCCAGGCACCCCCTTAGGTATTTTATTCTTTTTGATACAATTATAAATGGGATTGCTTTTTAAATTTCTTTTTCTGCTAGTTCATTGTTAGTGTATAGAAACCCAACAGATTTCTGTATATTGATTTTCTATCCTGCAACTTGACTGAATTCATTTATTCAGATAGGTTTTTTTTTTTTTTTTGGTGGAGTCTTTAGGATTTTCTAATGTAATATCATGTCTCCTGCAAATAGTGACAGTTTTACTTTTTCAAGGTAATCTACTCTTGGGTAAGCTAACAGAGTGTTGTATAGGAGAAAATTAGGGTGCTGATCTAGCATTTGTATAAGTTAATTACTTTAAACATGAGATTCCCCTGATTTTATTATAAATTTATATAGAATTAGAAGAATATTTAAGGAGAAACAAACTAAGCAATGATGTATCATTCCATGTCCTGTCTCAGTGTCAAATACAGTACTGAGCACAGTTTCATTTGAGAGAGCTGACAGAGTCCCACGATTGGAAAAGATTCAATGTCTGTGTCTTAATTCTAGTTTGTGCCTTACTTTCTGTTTTGTGGAAGGATCCCTGATTCCTTTTCTTATAGTCAGCTAGTGCTGACATAAGTGTTTGCATCTGTGTTGTTTGTGGAATCATAGGATCTTTCTAGAGACAAGCTCTGTAAACCTCATGTAAGGGGAAGATGTTTATTGAGTACCAGCTGCACATATGGTTTCACTTAATCCTTTGTGGTGAAGATGGGAATGAAAGAGAGGTAATCCCCATAGAAACCAGTGAAAGGAGGAGCCAGGATTTGAACCCAGTTCCACCCGAAGCCCGTGCTTTTTGTAATCTATATTACACTGTTTAGTAGTTATGGCTTCATTGGACTTACATTGCCAGAATAGCATGTGACCAAAATCTCAGGGATCACAAAGATAGAAACTACTCATAGGGTGAGTGGGGCTATCAGTTTTTTTCCTTGAGATCTGTGGCCAATAAGATTTTTTTCTTACAAGTTTGTTTTCATATACATTCTTATTACTCAGGAGATGTTCAAAAGGGACCTCTGTGCCCTGGTTACATGATGCTCTCCAGGAAGAAACATCCAGCTGGGATTTTTTTTCCACGGGTTTGTCAACTTTTGGAAGCCCAGCAGCCATTTCTGTATAACATTCAGTGTTGTGAGGTTTGGAGGGCTAGAGACTAAAGAACATCTTTTGGAAAAACACAATGTGATGTAGCACCTGTTCACCCTAGGAAGTTTTAAGAGAGGATAGTGAAATGATGATGTGGGTACTCACTCATTTAGTTTTCCCATCAAGGAGAAGATGAACTAAGGTCCCAACAATGGTTCACTTGAGGTCTAGGGCAGGCAGGCCTTCCAAGAGTGGCCAAGAAGTGTGTAATTCAGATTATTAGTCCAACTCCCAACGTTCTCATTTATTATATGTGATTGCAAAATAAGGGACCTTACATGCATATGTCTCATATCCTATTTCTCCATTATTTGCTTTACTCATTCATCTAGATTTAATTGCCATTTCACAGCCATCTCCATGAAATCTTGTTAAATTGCCTATTGCCGTTATAATTTTGGGAGTCTTATATCACTTAATAGTATTAAGACGGGCTGTCCTTTTCCTGTAGTCCTTTTGTTTTGCTCCCCACTGGACCTCTTTGTCTCTCTCCATTCTGATCAGGACAGCCTACTTCTACAGTCAAGAGTTTTCAAGAAGAACTCTTACATGAGGGTGGGATAAAGGCTCTTGGGTCTTCAGCAGCCATCCTAGGAAAAGGTATGGGTGTAGTATAGAGAAAATGGTGAAGGTCTAGTCTATCTCAATTTGTGTTTTAATATTGCTGAATTAGGTATTTTAATCTTGATGGAAGAGAAGAAAATAAAATTTGGAAGGTTATAGAATAACTTTTCCCTAAATTTAGAATTACGTGTGAGCATGTGTTTGTGTGTGTGATATGGGTGTGTACATGTTTAAGTTCCTTCTTTATTGGTCTTATCTTTTAAAGCAAACCTCAAAAAAACCCCACAAAAAAACAAAAATACAAATACCAAAATGCATTTCCTTATGGTAGGATAAACATTCAGCTGTGTCATTTGCAAGAACTCAATAACATAAACAAAAATAAACCAGGCAATTTTCATAGCGAGTTTTTGTGTTTAGTATATGGAGTATTTCTGGATTGTCATCAAGCCAGCATTTATGACCACTTTAGAGAAATAAAAATTTTAGTAACAGAAAATTACAACATTGTCCAGCTCTTGATGGGGGGCAAGGGAAGAGAGGAGACTACAAATGATCTGAAGAAATAGAGATACATTTTCCAAGGCATGCAAGGACAGAGTAGAGAGAGGGACTGTCTCGTAGAGGCCTGGACCCAACACCAATATGGGGTTCCTCAGTGTCCAGTCCAACTTCAAAGAGGGCTGGCCTTCTGTGGCTCATGAAATAGCTCTTCAGTTTTGTTTTAGAACTTATCCTGCCCATCTGCAAAATAGGAATTCTCTTGTTCATGTCCTTGGGCTAAGGACTAAATCAAATCAGCCCAAGTTTTTACCATCTTAGAAATAAAATCCATAAAATTTATTTCAGGTCTCATTTGGCATATAATTGTAAAATTTCCTTATAGTTAAAAAAAAAAAAAGAAAAAAATCCCTAAAACCTATTCAGTTCAACTCTGGGAAAACATTGGGACAGATTTAAGGCACAATTTCCTGATGCCCTGTAGAAGAATGTAGTTCCTTTTCCTTTCAGTGTGGGGTTCCTCTGCCCATTTGCCCTCTACAGACATTCAGTTTCTCCTCAGTACTCTACCTTGAGTCTGCAATTGTCTAGAGCCAGCTTTAGTTCTGCCCCGATCACCCACTCTGACTCTGAGTCACACACAGTGTGATGACCTCTCAGTCCTGTGACCTCTCCAAAGTTGGGGCAAGATATTTCTTTAGCATTAAACCTTCTGGTTGGCCCCTGTGTCCGGTTCCCTTTGGGGCATTCACATTCATCATGTCCTCCCTTCCAGGTGGCAGTTTTCAAAGCATGGTCTGAGAGTTCTTCTTTTCTACTGCTCATGTTTCCAATATGATAAGGTCTGTAATTTTGATTCTGGCAGGAATTAATAATCTCCTTGCTATATTCCTAATTAGTTTTTCATTAGAATCACTGTTAGGGTCTATTCATTCCTTTATTCTATGGAGGCTTTCCTCCCCCTCAGGTGACAAGCCAGAGTTGGTGGCAGAGGTATTCCAAGGAGGTTTTAGCTCTATTAAAGGCTCCATGGACATATTTTTTCTCCATCCAATTAAGAATTTTCCCTAAAACTATCCCAATAGGAACCAGGTGTTTTGACAGAGCTCTCTGAATAACTCAACTTTTCAAGACCACTGTAGTGTCCTTCTCATTTGGATTCACTTCCTGGGTTCTAGGCTTTGGAAAGCATGTCATCCATGTAGATAGATTACAAAACTGTCTTTGAAAGCTCACAGAAGTAGTAGTACTGCTTACAGTAGTAAGTAGTAGTATTGCTACAGAAGTACTGCTTACAGAAGTAGTAACTCCTGTGTATCTTCAAAATGATTAAAATAGTGATAGAAAAACCGTATTTTGGCTTTAGCTAAGAGAATTTTGACTTAAGTCTTGCTTGTCTCTTGTCTCTGGTTAGGCAGTAGAGTTGGACACCTTTGGTCTAGTCAAATTTGTAGTGATGTCCTTGTTTTTTTTTTTTTCTTTTTTTTTTTTAGTGATGTCCTTGTTGAAATAGTATGGACCAATGTTATTTCTGGTCTTTTCAGTTCCAAATTTTTCTCCAAGAACCATTTCTTCCCTCCAACTGTTCATTGTTTTCATTAACCTCTGCATAGCTCAGGACTAAGAACTTGGGAAGGAATTCCAAGGAAAGGCCTGAGTTGGATGGAGAAGCTTACTTCTGTGGTCTGTTACTGAGGTTTTTTCTATTCCCTCTGTGAGGCCTGGCTTCTAAGGGACAAAGAGAGCAGTTGTAAGTATGGTGGTTTTCGAGTCCAGGCTCTTACCTGCATAGGTCAGACCTGGCCAGACTGAGAATCCAAAAGACTCACACATTCTTAATGCTTGGAATTAGAACTCAGGAATTTCTGATAGTCTGTGGGAACTGGAGCCCTCTCACCTTTTAATTATGGAGCAGTAATTCTTTGGGTGGAAGGATCTGCAAAGATTTCTAACCTCCTTCTCTAACTCCCAGAAAGCTTAAACCATTTTACTGATGTGCTTGCTATCCAGGTTTAGAGTAAATAGTTACAGTGGGGCTAAAGTTCTTCTCTACCTGTTCTCCATCCCTAAGCTTAGTATAAAATGCAGGAAATCCACCAAAGTAGTGTCTAAACCATCAGATGGAGACATAATGCTGGTGCTTGTCACTCCAGCATTCTCCTGGCACATGTCTGGGGAGAGGGTGCTAGCACAGGCATAACTAAGACGGCTTCTATGGGGGTGCGCATCCTTGACTTGTTAAGACTGATGATAGAATAAATCCCCACAGTAAACGTACTCCAGCTGCACTTAGTACTGAAACATTTAGTGAGCATCTTCTGTCAGTCACTTGGGACCTAAGGATGAACAAGACATCAAAAGTTCCCAGAGTAGAGGAGAAATATACAACCGTGAGACCATGGCCTTGCAGGAGAGGATGGGAATCTGGCTATAGCATGCTGCTCTCTCCATCTGGTAGATTGAGGAATAAATGGTCAGGGGTCATTTGATTGCAAAGACAGACATTCAGAGAATCCCAGGGTTTATTAGAAGGATGTAGGAGCCCCTCACCAAGGCTGCTGTGTATGGTTGTGCAAGGTTTGCTTTAGGTAAGGGCTCCTGGCTGAAGGGCTTTGTGGTACTGAAATTCAGCAGTGCTAATGTTGGCATGAGACTATAGAGGGCACTCTTCTTTTTTCACTTTCCTGTTTTATTTTTAAATGTCTTATTTTGAAATAATTTTAAACTTAGAGAAAAGTTGTAAGAATGATACACCCATACACCTTTTATCCAGATTCACCAATTTTTAACATTTTGACACATGTGTTTTATATCTGTCTATTGTAGTGCTTTCTAAATCATTCGAGAGTAGGTGTGTTAGTATTTCAATGTATATTCCTTAAGAACAAAGGTACTGTCTTACATAACCAGAATAAAGTTATCAAATAACAGGAAATTTAACAGCAAAATAATGCTTCTATCTAATCTGTAGTCCATATTCTAATTTTGTCAATTTTATCAATGATGTCCTTTATAGCATTATATTTACCTCAAGTGCAGAATCCATTCCAGGCTTGTGAATTGCCATTTAGTTGCCACGTCTCTCTCTTTTTAAAAGATTTTATTTATTTATTAGAGAGAGAGTATGCAAGCATGCATGCACACACGAGTAGGGGAAGAGGCAGTAGGAGAGGGAGAGAATCTCAAGCGGACTTCATGCAGAGCATGGAGCCTAACACAGGGCTCCATCTCACCACCCTGAGATCATGATCTGAGCTGAATCCAAGAGTCAGATACTTAACCCACTGAGTCACCTAGCTGCCCCCCCTTTTTTCTCTTTTAATTAGAATAGTATTTTGACCTTTCTTTGTCTTTGATTACATTGACAATTTTGAAGAATACAGGCCAGTTATTTTATAGAACATTTCTCATTGGGTTTATCTGATGTTTCTTTATGATTAGATTCAGGTTATGCATTCTTGGCCAGATTCCTATGTAGATGACGTTATGTACTTCTCAGCGTTACATATCTGGAGACACACAATGTCTGTCTGACCCTTGTTGTCAATGTTAATTTTTATAACCTGATCAAGGTATTGTCTGGTTTCTCCCTTGTATGGTTACCGTTTTTACCCTTGTAACTAATAAACTATCTGTGGGAACACGTTTTAAGTATGTAAAAATCTTGTAACTCATCAAATCTTGACCTCAGGATTTAATGTCCATTGATTGTTCTTGCTTATTGCTGGTTGAATATGGTGGTTTTCCAATCTACCACTTTCTCCATATTTACCAATCAGCATTTTATTGTAAGGAAGAATGTATTATTTTCCTTTATTTGTTTATCATCTATTTATAATCAGTATGGACTCATAGATTCATTCTTTCTTACAGTGGGTTGATAATCTGTTATTTATTTTGATGTTCAAATTATCAGACATTGTCCAGTGGGGAGCTCCTTCAGGCTGCTCCTATGTTTTTTGGATATGCCACCATTATTTTTTGTTTTTTGTTTTTTTTTTTTTTTTTTTTTTTTTAAAGATTTTGTTTATTTATTTGACAGAGAGAGATACACAGCGAGAGAGAGAACACAAGCAGGGGGAGTGGGAGAGGGAGAAAGCAGGCTTCCCGCAGAGCAGGGAGCCCGATGCGGGGCTCGATCCCAGGACTCTGGGATCATGACCTGAGTCGAAGGCAGACGCTTAACGACTGAGCCACCCAGGCGCCACCACCACCATTATTTTTTGAAGCACTTCCTTACTTTGTGGAGTAAGAAGATGTTCCAGGGTCATCTTGTGTCTTCTGTGTCCCAGCCCTGTAACCATCCATTTCTCCAAGGAGCTCCCTGATTCCTTCTAGTGGGAAATGGTGGGTTGCCAATTTCATTGTTTTCTGATTTATCTTTCTTATGTTTCTTTTTTTTTGCGGGGGGAGCAGATTCTTGTATGCTTTATTTCATTCCTGCTTTTTGTAAAATACCATACAGAATGTTCTCTTTATATTTTGTCTTTCATTTAACAATACATGCTGGAAATCACCCCATATTGATTCATATAGATCTTCCTTTTTTTTGCTCGCTTGTTTTTGTTTTTTTTTTTAAAGATTTTATTTATTTGACAGAGAGAGACACAGCGAGAGAGGGAATACAAGCAGGGGGAGTGGGAGAGGGACAAGCAGGCTTCCCGCTGAGCAGGGAGCCCAATGCAGGGCTCGATCCCAGGACCCTGGGACCATGACCTGAGCCGAAGGCAGACGCTTAATGACTGAGCCACCCAGGTGCCCCTGCTTGCTTGTTTTTAAATAGTTGCATAGTACTTCACTGTGTGTATCAGTTTATTCAACCAATATCTCTCTCTGTCTCACACACACACTCACTTCTTATGTTTTTAAAATATTTTCTTCTAATTCTTCATTTGTCTTTTGATTTTACTTACGGTGTTTTTTCGTAATTGAGCTGCCTTATCCTAATTAGTCTGTTAAGAATGAGTGCCTTTTTTTCTAATATTCAGAATGGTGCTGTATATGCTGATGTGGCCTGCGTCTCAAGGAAGTTGGCTACAGAAAGAAAAGCTGTGGGGGCGCCTGGGTGGCTCAGATGGTTAAGCGTCTGCCTTCGGCTCGGGTCATGATCCCGGGGTCCTGGGATCGAGCCCCACATCGGGCTCCTGGCTCGGCCAGGAGTCTGCTTCTCCCTCTGCCTCTCCCACTGCTCATGCTCTCTCTCTCTGTATCTCTGTGTCTCAAATGAATAAATAAAATCTTTAAAAAAAAAAAAAGAAAGAAAAGCTGTGATTCCTGGAAACTGCATGCCTCTAGTGGGGAACAGAGGCCACCAGCACCCCTGATAGCCTTTCTTGTCCCAGAGCAGCATGGGAATTTGGTTGGCTTACTCTCTGGTGATCATCTCACTATGCTTGAGAGAGAGTCTCCAGTTGAGTTGTTCAACCTTGTTTATTTTGGGATCTTTAAAACAATTGGTGGAGCAAGATGAGCTGGGATGCCTGGGTATAGAATTGTTGGCCTGAAGAGTTGGTAGAGCCTCTAAAGTCTTTATGCAGTACCAGGCCCATAATGAGCTCATCGTTAAAATCAGGTATCATCGTTATTATCATCATTATTTTTGCTTTGATAGAACCCTGCTTGTGTTGTTATGTTAACCACTCTCCCCCATGCCTCACTGTCCACATCCCGCCTCAGGTGACGTGTGTGTGTGTGTGTCCAAGCTGTCACATGTGGGATATTACGTGTTTTGTTAAGAAAACTTAGAGTAACTCTTTCTCTTCTATTCCTCTCTCCCTGTCCTTTCGCCTTTTAGTAAACTAGAAGTTGAGTATAGACTCAGGTCTGTGGGGGAAAAAAATCCCTTTTATTTGGATAATTTGAAGAATTCATAGCAGCTTAGCCAAGATATATCCACTTCCTCCCATAACTCACATGATTATGCTAATTCAGAAGAAACGTGGTGATGCGCTATTAGAAAGCATGTTCTGTTTTCAGCTTCTGGGTAAGGAGGAGAGCAGCAGCCTTTAGTGGCCGTGTCAGTTTTGCCCGTATCATTATGTGCAGATGTGCCAGCTGCCAGTAGGCATTTTCTCTCTGCTAGCGCTAACCACTTAACCGTGGGTCAGCAAGGTGCAGCTCTCAGCCAATAGATCTAATTGCAGTCCTTCTATGTTCCCTGTGATTGCAGGTTTCTTCGGCTCTATAAACAAATAGTAATCAACTAAACCTGTTACCTCTGAATAGAGATGTCACGATATGAAATATTAACTGTTCAAAATACAGTAATGATTGTTTAAAACTGTATTTGTTTCTTGAAAATAAAGGAAAAAAGATTTTAAAAAAGAGGAGAAAGTCAGAAGCTCAAGAATTGGAATTCTGAAGGGCCCTCTGGCTCTATTCCCTCTACATAATGAAAAATTGTGTATGTATACGACGTGTTTTATGTGGTCAGATACAGCGTAAATACTGGGTACATCTTTTGCTGCAGTAACAATGCATTAGTGGCATCACAAATAAGCTCTGCCTCAGCATCTACATTTTTATGACATTTTTATGTTAATGCAAGTCAAACTTATGTTTTGTGATGTATCTAATCCACCCCAAATTAATCCATTTGTATTCCTATAATCCAATCAGCTCCCGCCTCCCCTGTGAAAAAGTTACTTGCCAAGTCCAAGGCAGAAATATGGCAGTAAGTCTAGGCCCAGGGAGATTTGCTTTTACAAGATGTTTTTCCCCTCTGGCACACGGAGGCAGTATGGGTATTTAGCAGGGGTTTCTCTGGATGGGGCAGTGGTTGGGGAGGAAGAGACATGGGAGGGTTACTACCAGTGTTAAAGCTACCAGCGTTGATCATATAATGTCTTTGTATTCTTATTTTTATTATTTTATTTTTTTGATGATTTTTGGTTAACTTTTCCATCCATTCCAATTTATGATCTCTGCCATGTTTCCTAATCTAGGTGCTAGGAGTCTGTGAAGAACTTACTGTATACTGAGCATTATGCTAAGACTTTATCAAACATCTGCCATACACAATGTATATGCCATATTTATTGAGCATCTAGTTGCATAGAATATGTATGCCTGACCAGCTTTCACCCAGAAGTTCAGTTTTGCCTGTATCCGCCCACTGAAGATGTAGTATCCATCAGAATTTGGGAATTTTGGGTTATGATTGCCTCCTTTTGGTTCTTCTGACACTAGATCTAGAGATGTAGGAATTCCTCCTGGAAACTGACAAGAGCTGTATGGTGTAGTGGAAGAAACGCTGGACTACAAGGGCTTGAGTCTAGATAGAATGACGTATTGATGGTAAAAGTCCATGCTTTTCACTGATACGCTACACTATCTATGCTATCGTAGTGTTCAAATCCCTACCAACTCAGGAAAATGACTTAACTATACTGGGTCTCAATTTTCTTATCTATGAAATGAGGATATAATACCTACAAGGTTGTTGAGAAATAATGAGTTATGTAAAATATGTAAAATAGTGGTTGGTGCCTAGGAGGAGCTCAATATGTGTTAGTTACTGACATTGTTAATCAGAGTTTTTGAAGTTTGGAACTGTGAGTTCTTCTGGGCCAAACTTCTTAATTTTTTGGATGAAGAGAACTGTAGGACTGAGGCCTAGAAAGGCTAAATGCCTTACTCATGATCACACAATTACATGAGACAGAGCCGGTATAAGAATCCAGGTCTCCAGACATGCGGGCCAGTGTTTTCCTAGTGCACCTGCTTCTGCCTTTCTGGCAGAGGAGGACAAATGTAAGGAGTCATATAAAAAGGTTATGTCTTTGTTATTGCCCTGAAGCATGTAGCTCAGGGCGGTGCTTATTGATCACCCTTTAGCTTGGTTGATCTGGAGACAAAGAGAGCATGTCCCCTGGCAGCCTTTGGTGATGGACTCAGGACCAAAACCAGCTGGTTTGAGCTCCTCCCTCCAAGTCTCCATCCTGAACAGGCCCTTTTCCTGAGCACTTTCCCCAACTTACCCATCCCTGCTGATTTTCAAGGATGAGCTGGCAGACATCTTCCTGGGGCTGGCTGTCTAGGAAAAGCCCAGGAGCTATCAGGAAACAAAGGCTGAGCTCATTGTCTTTTCTCTCCTTAGCAGGGAAAAGGAAGAGGTCTTAATTGAGACTGGGAGCCAGAGACTGGGATTTATTTTGCCTTTTTGACCATAATTTTGGCTTCCCATGGAAATGGCCTCCACTTAGGTGTGTGATTCTTTTGTCTCTCCACCTCCCTTCCCTCCTTGATTCACCTCATGTCTTTGCTCGTGGAGCTATCAGGTTGTTCTGACTCTGGATATTGTGGGAAATAAGCTCCTGCCAACTAGGATCACAGAATGGGACTTTCTTCCTTGAGCCTTCTGGCATGATACAGAGTTGGAATCTTCTTTCAGTTCAGATTTAACTCAAATGGGTTCATGTGGTTCATATTCAGGGGAGCATTGTCGGGTATGTGTATGAGAGGAGAGAAAATGGTGGTGGTGGTAGTGGCAGCGGTGATTTGTGTGTGTACATAGGTGGGGGTGGGCTTGGCGGGATAGAATTGGCTTGAAAATCTGCAGTGGGCTCTTTCCTCCTTTAACACTGACGCTGGGTAATTAGCAAAATGCGCACAGGGTTTTATCCATATTCATGCGCCCTTTCCCACAAGCATAAACAATCCAGTCTCTATTATTTCTTTGCGTGTGCAGCTCCCCCCTCCCCCTGCCACCTGCAGAGCCCTGTGCAGCTCTGTTCACATCATTCTGGCTCTGGTTGGGAGTGGGGGGTGGTGGGCTGGCCTAGGCGTGGGCATGGGGAGAGGACTTCACAGAGAGCAGAGGGGGTGCCTCACACAGCATCCGTGGCAGGTTGGAAAGTTTAACAAAGTGCATTCACAGCTATAATTACATGCCGTCCTTAAGAGGACCCTGTGTGGTAGGTACGATTACATAATTATTCCTGTGTGACAAAGGAGAAAATGGGGCACAAAGATGGGACTATCCATTGGTTTGCTCTTCCAGATCATTCCCCATCCTGCTTCGTCTTACCCTTTGCCTTGGTCAGCTCACCTTGAGAGACCCCATCATCAAATCTCTCTTGTTTTCTGGCTCTGATGTGCGATTAGAAGGCACCAGGAGACAGAGGTTGGGTTGTCTGCACGTGTTGAGTTGGAGATGCCCATAGTCCTCTGCGGCAGCCTCTTTTCCACACCCACACTTGCCACCACTGCCCCGCAGGCCTTTTAGTCTGTCCTGTCCCATTCAGAACTGGCAGTGTTAAAGGCTTCCTGCTGCCAATAGCCCTTTTGCTGTTCCTTGTTGGTTCCCTTGTCCTTCCCACATCTTTGTAAAAAGTACTTTCATGCATTCTTTACTATTAAACTCCTTGAATGAGCAGCTGATGCCTGCTGGGTGCTGCAGGCTGTGTAGCTTGCCAGTGACCACACAGCTGGTAGGTGGAGCCCAGCATTCCTCTTTGCTCACCTGGATTGTTTTTATTAGGCTGTGGTGTTCCATTATTGCATCACTGGTGTCCTCTTCTTTGTTCCCTTTCGGTGGGCAGTTGAAACCAGCAGCAAATAAGAGATCTGGATGCTGTTCCATCTTTCCTATCCTTTATGAATATTGGATTTTTTAGATAAACTTCTCCATAGAAGCAGAAGCCCGGGGATGGGGATAGACAGTGTGAAGGGAATCAGAGAAGGGAATCAGCCTTTTTTTTTTTTTTTTAACCTGTCTCTCCTGCCATCTGAGGAAGAACCACATTCATGAGTGCAGTGCAAGATGTGGGTGGGGTCAGAAGTGGCAAGTGACCATCATGTGCATTCATTTTCTGTCCTAATCTCCCCATGAGCTTGGGGATTTGCTAGCCTCTCTGAATTCAGTGTTCGTGAGGTGTGATCACTGTTCTTTCCTTTTTCTTCATACATGACATGAAAGCAAATTGCCCAGACATTCTACCTCATGATGCAACAGTGCAAGATAGTTCTCTGCAATATTCATCAAACTCAATGGTACTTGGCTTTTCCATCTCTCACCTGGTGCACATGTGGAGGTAGGCAAACCACACAATTAGAGAGGCTCCCAGTGCAAAGAGCAGAAGCAAACTGCACTATCATGCTCTGTGTTCTTGCTTTCTTTGAAAGGAAGTTTAATACAGAGCTGTGCATCATTTACGTTCCAATTTGATAATTATTGACTACATGCTTACTACGAACCTGGCACATGACAGGTCCTAAAAGGAATATTGCAGGAGCGTATGGCATAGTGTTTGCCTTCAGAAGACTTATACATTTTATTAGAGAAGTAGGATTAACCTGGAAAGAAAGCAGGCAGATATGTAGGAGAGTTTATGTGAAAATGCTAAAGTAATCAATCACTACATCACATTTGGTTGTGCTATAAGGAAGATGATTGCAAAGGTGTGGGGAAAGCTTCAAGAAAGAGCTATTAAAAGGAGTGGAAGGATTTGGATCCCACTGATCACTGAATTTGATATGACCACAGATCTCCCTTCTTTGGGTTCAGAGCTACTTTCCTGGAAAGGATGTAGGTGTGTCCTGAATTTGGTCTTTACAGCCATGGTGTGGTTTCCTCTCTGTAGGCACATCGTTGCCCAAACTGCTGTAACACCCTTTGCCTTAGGGAGTTTTTTTCTTTCTTTCCTATGTGACAGAAAAAAGTGGACGGTAACAGCATGCTTCCCAGTGGTGGGTAAAGTATTTCCATGGAAAGCCATTTATATCCAGACACTCGGTTACGAAGTTTATTCTTCCCCTAACACCCCAAAGGCAGAGAGTAGCTTGAAAAAAATCACTAAGAAGCCCTTAACCTTGTAACATACAGTTTTTGCTAAAAATATATATTAATAATATATTATTGAGCGAGCATAGATGAAGAAGGCCAGGGAGGGAGGAAGCAATAAGAGTGTGAGCAAGGTCAGTGCTCTTTGCCCGCAGACTCTACAATCAATAAGATCTGGTCAATAACTGCTTTATTACTGCACTACCACCCGGAGCAAAATCATTTTTAAATTAAGAATATATTTTGCAAAACTGAATTAACAATATTGAATATTTTGCTCTTTGATATGACTAGCCTTCAAAATCAAATTATTAAGTATGGAAAATGCTTACCAGGTGAAGTTTTTCTTTCTTCTCCCTCCTCACTTTTCCAACCACATTCCCTCTCTCCTTTCCCTCATGCTCAAATCCACTCCTCCACACCCCCCAGCCCCCCACCCTACAGCTTGGGAAGGAAACAACAGCAGATTTTTAAGATCTCTGGCACAAATGTGGATGTAAATTAGTATTGAATCCAGCACATGAAATTTAGGAAAGGAAGATGCATTTACTTGAGTTTAACAGAACTGTGCATTTCCTCCGAGAGAAAGGACCAAGTAGAGAAAATTGGGAATTTTCCACTTGGGTGAAACTGATGCCAAAAAGTAAACCTTTGGACTTCTATAATCTTTGGCAAGCTGTGAAATCTCACCATTCGTCTGCCCCAGCTACTACCGTTGGTTACCCCGGCTCCATCCCCTGTTCTGATCTTTCCTCCTCTCTCCACAGATGGAGGGGACAGAGGAGAGTTTTACATGACTCACGACGTAGTGCAACTTTAAAGCATCCATAAGGCCAGACTCTCCCTGAGAACTACAAGAGGTATTCCGAGTAACTGTTAGGCAGAGTGGGTTGTGAAGGCACCCATAGACCACAGCTCTGGGATGTATTAAACGATATTATTAGAATTGCTTGTACAGCATCTTTGTGAAAACATGAGATTTTGGTGCTCACATTTTCAGAAACTGTAATAAGCTCCTCTCATTCCTTCCATCTTCTTGGGCCACTTCTCACCGTTTGCCATTAGGGATTATAATCTACGTGTAATTTGTTGGTTACTGGGTTTGGATTATACAAAATAACAAAGAATAATAGAAGGAAAAGTTCCACCACTTGATACTGTTCATGTTGCAAAAACCCATTCCTGCATTCTGTGTTTTTCAGTGAAAGGATAATAATGGTCAGGCCATGCAGTGGCACGTCAACTTGTTATTTATGTCAGATGATAGATTTGTACTTTTGAAAAGGGGCATTTGTTCAAAGTATTGGTGCTTGCTGTTGAAAAGGAGGGAGGGGGAGGGGGCAGAGAAGGAGGGAGGGAGAGAGGGGGCTGGAAGGAAGGAAGGAAGAAGAAAGAAAGAGAATGAAAGAAAGGAAGAAAGAAAAGAGGGAGGGAGGAAGACTACTATGAAGAGAGGAAGAGAACTAGCTTTTATTTAGTGCTTTCTGCATGTAAGTGTATTTTGGAAAGTGACCCCATTATATAGGAGCTCTGATGGTTTAAGTAACTTGCTCAGGTCAGGCAGCTGGTAAATGGCAGAGTTGGAACTCAACCTCAAATGAGTCTGACTCTAAATTCTATGCATTTTCTTTATCCCATGCTGCCTTTCTAATGTAGAATGTTTTTGAGCCTATTACCCAGCAAATGATTTTGTCCAAACTTAAAATACCTAAGCTACTTAATCACTGATTTTTAACCTTTTTCATAGGTCATGAATCCCTTTGAGAAACTCAGGCAAGATATGACCCTCTGCAGGAAAATACATGTACACATAAAGTAATTTCAGAGAGTTCATGGGCCTTTTGAAGCATGGTGATGGCCTCCAGGTAAAGACCCCTTGCACACAGTGCCCTAAAAGAGAGGCATCCAGCAAATCTTGTTTTCCTATTTAGGAGACTGTGAGGCTTCACTGTTAGAGGTCCTCTTTGGCACTGGGTCTTTCAGAAACCAAGTCCAGGCCTGAGATAGTAGTGAAAGTGGAAGATGAGAAGTTGAACTGTACTTGGCCTTGCACTTTTGTGTACTTACACAGTTTGTCCACAGGATTTCATGGCTGTGCATCAAGGTTGTTTGTGAAAGGCTTTTGAGCACAGAGCTCTGGCTTGTTCACACTGACCTTCTATGTCCCAGAAAAGGCCACAGGACATCTAGTGGTTAGGGTCCCCCGTTCTTAAATACAAGTTATTGTCCTTTGCTTTAATGCCTCTGAAAAATGTGAGCGACTTTTTTCATTTTTTTCGGTTCTGCTCAGTAAATGTTGCTGAGCCCTTACAAAGGGCCAGATATGGTGCTGTGCTCTAGGGATGAGGAAGGAGATCACAGTCTACTGTTGGCTTGCTGACATTTTAGTTCTTCTTGACTGAATCCTAAGGTGGGGTTATTGATCAGGGAGAGCTTGACAGGGAGACAGAGAATTCAAAGTTAGCAAGACCCCCAGCACATCTGGGCTTGCCTGATGCCTGACCTAAATCCTGTCCCAGAACCTGAATCTTGCCTTTGGTGTTGCTATGATGATTTTTGCTTGACAGTGCTCTCAGCTGTTTAATTCAGCACAGATTTATGGAGCACCTATAGCATGCCAGGCATTGTCCTTGGTCCTGGAGGACAAAATAGGAGACGACATTGAGGATGAGTTTGTCTTTGGGGAGCTGATATTCTACTAGGGCAATCAGACCACCACACTCTTCCAAAGAAAGGATTATCAGATAATGCTCAAGAGAGGTGGATGAATGCCATATGGGAGAAAACAACACGTTGGATTTTTCAGTTAGAGGTGTGTTGCTATCCTCAGGTAGGTTCAGAGCATGTCAAGAAAACACTTTGGGATGGGATGAATTAGACTGTTCTTAGGTTCTTGGGATTCATATTGGTAGTCTAATAGAGTGAGGGTACTTTTTACATATGTGGAAGAAAGAAGAGATTATTGGGGAAGAAGACATCTTAACCTGGTGTTTCTAAAGTCATTAGACATTTTCATCTGCAGGCAGCTTACATTCTCCAGCTCCATCAAGGATGATGGAGGGTAGTCTTTGACTCAGTGACGAGAAGATACTGGATTATTGGGACCCCTATGCCATTTTTATTTCTAGGAATGGTTTAAAATTACTTTGTCTTCTCTATAGTTTGAATAGCACAAAGGTAGATAAGATATTTGTGCTTTGGTACATTGGCCAAATCCATCTCAATGGTTATATTTTCAAGATAAAAAATGAAGTTCCTTTTTTTTATATGTAGTTTTCCTTTAGTTCTGGAAAATTCCCCAACTGAAAAGAATTGACATCCTGGTAACTCAATTACCCAGGCCTTTTCCCCGCCTTTTAAGTTCTGACCCCCAGAAAACCAGCACATGGTAAAGCAGCTGATACAGCTTGTAGGGTGCAGTACTAAAGATTTTCTGTATCCACAGGGGAAGTCTGAGTCCTGGGAGGGATTCAGAGATCCATAAGAAGGTGGTGTTGGAAACCACCTGTCACAGAACAAAAGTAATTCAGGATTAGAGCACAACTACTGGTTCTTCCAATACTTGTGCAGGTACATTTGCAGGCTGTGGTTAGGGAGAGAAGATTTGAATGCTAGATTATACAGAACCAGTTCTGGGCTCCAGACCAAATTCTGCATCACCCACAAAGAATTTTCTGCCCATCTAAGCACGCACATCCCTCCATCCTCTGCTTTTCCCGGAGTTCACCACTCATCCTAGCACTTCCTCACGTGCCAGCCTTTCCTGTTATTTAAGGGAGCCAAGCACATATGGCTTGGCTCCTCTGCAAGAGCATAAGAAGGTGCACGTACAATAACTCCTGTATGTACTCCCTGCATTTTGTTGTAAATGCTTCGCCGATGCTCTGTTAATGTTTACAGCATTATGCATTCAACTGAATCAAATTGACACCGTTCATTCTAGTTTTCCCTGAATTTGCCACCATCACAGACTGCCTGAAAGTTTTTCTCTTTTTGTGTTCTCGTCAAACTCCTGTTGCTTCCTCACAGTCTGAAGGTTCTACATGCCCTTTCCTCCTTCTGGGACTTCTGGAAAGACCCCAATTTTTATGGTCATTTGTTGACCTTTCTTGTTCTTCTCTGTAGCACTAACCCTCACTTTCCTTTTTAATCAATGGAAGCTTAGAGGTGCTTCACCTAGTTTAGATCATGCCTGCTGATTTGCCAATACCCCAGCCTTCCCAGAACACTGTGATGGGCTATCTGCAGATCTAGAATATCCAAGGTCTAGTGCTGTTCTCTCTGACCTTCTGAAGCAGGGAGAATGGACCACAGCGGGGCTGATCTCAGATTTAGGGAGGCAGTCTCACGAATCCCACAGTGACCTGTGTTGATGCCCATCAGTTTGATGTAGCTGCTGTTCCTTGCCTTTGGGGCCCGCGTGTTCTGATGCAAGTCCTGGTTCCATTGAGTGACAGGTGCGACCAACGGCCGCGTGAGTTATTTCCTTTGGAAACCACAGCTGTGGCTAAGGCCAACGGATGGCAACGGTGCCACTGGGCTCTCTGGGAGCAATCCGCTTGGCCATCGTCATCCTCAGGAAGGGCTTTCAAACTTGATGAAAATAACCCAGGAGGCTGGGTTTCGGTGGCAATTGCTAGTATTCTAGAGGTGGGAAGTACCCAGGAAGGAGTAGGGGTTAGGAACCAAGATTTTGGCATCAGACAAACTGGATTAAGAGTCAAGCTCTGCCATAGCTTTGTTCCTTTGGGCTCTTATTTTTAAACCTCTCTGAGCCTCAGTCGCCTACCAGGTAAAATGGGGGTAATGTTTATTTAGTTTTTAAGTTTATTGTAAGGACTGATTGAGATAAAGCACTAAAACATTTTGCATCTGATACACTTAATATTCAAGAAATTTTAGTGATTATTATTATTACTACTATCAAAGGTGGGAAGAGATATGCACTCTCTCCAGGAGCTCACAGGTCTCCTTCAGCCAAAGGAGCAGCCAGGTGATGGGAGTGGTGATAGTACCTACATCATCACTTTGTTGTGAGAACCAAGGATAAGGCACTTAGAACAGCATCTGGCACATAGAAAACACCATAGTATTAGCTTTCATTATTTTTATTATCCTCATTATTTTTATTTACTAGGATCCAAGAGCTTTATCCTAAGATGTTGCCAGAGAGTTGCCTTGTGTTGATTTGGAACTGGAATTTGATAGGGGCTCCCAAAGCAGAGGAAGTGGCAACAGCTGTTCTGGTTAGTTTGATATTTGAAATACTTTATTCTAGAATTAATCTCTCAGATGGAACAAAAAGAGGAAGAACCACAGAGCTTTCCACAAGAACAGAAACTAGTTCATTTCACTCTGTGACCCTATTTTCATGTATTGATCCTTGGAGGCTGGAGCTGTTCCCTTCCCATCCCCTTCATCTGGTCTCTTGCATCATCTTAAGCTGCAGCTCGAAGAGTCACCTACAATAAGCACTTGTTCTTCCAACGGGGGGATTTTGAGCCTTCGAGTGATTGCTGGCTGAACAATTCCAACCACAGGTTTTCATGGCTGAAGTGGCTCCTTTTTTTTTTTTTTTTTTTAGCATTCAAATTTTTGGTATCGTATAACATTAATCAAGAGACAAGTGTGTATTCAAAAGAAATGAAAATATCAGAAAACTCCAACCTGAGAAATGAACATACCTTGGAATGCACGATCGAACTGTTTCTGAATAATTAGGGGCTTTATACTCCATACGTTCCATGCAACATTCCTTTCCTACATGGAAAAGTTTTTGTCTGTGCTCATCCTTTTCATGCTCTGCTTAAATATGGTTTCTGGATTGTGTTCCATGTCCCTGAGGCATGCAGTCCAAGGGAAGGAGCCAGAACTGCTTCACAGCCTGGCATGGAGGGGAATGTTTTAGTTTATTTTAAACATTAACCACCCAATGGTACAGTAATTTGTTTTTGGATTTTAGCAAATTGGTTGTTTTCTACTACCTTTCTGAGAATTTGGACACTTCTTTATTTTTTTCCCCCTGGATTTACATGGAGATTCAGACTGACTTGGGAGAGCTAAAGAAGACATATTACTGATAACAGATGCAGGATGGACACTATCTCAAAGGGCCAGCACCCTGAAGAAGTGAGTTAGAACTCTAGTCACAGTGGTGATAACACCCTCTTTGACTCCTAAGGATAGATTTTCTGGGTGCTTCTCTATCCCTGGAGACAAGTCCAAGTCCAAGGCAATATGGAGTTTGTAATGAATTCATAGGAACATCCACTTCCAAGATTGAGGTGTGGAGTGTGGAAATTCCCTCTCATGACACCTGAGGGCTAGAATGAGGTTGGCTCAGAGTGTGAGCCTGCTTCCAAGGCACGCAGGGAAAGGTGGAGAGGAGGGATTTGGGCCCCAAAGGTGAAGCATGAGATGGAGAAATCTTCATTTCATGTGCCCCTGGGCCTCAGGTATGGAACACAGTGATTGTGTAAATGACTTTGAAATTGAAAGGCTGTAGCTCGTAAGGGGACACACAGCTAAAGAGCTTTCAGAGTATATACTCTTCTACTGAAGAAGTTAGCTCTTCTCCAACATTTATTGTAAATGCCCAAGGCTGGTGGGAACATAGTAGAATTGCCCAGTTTAACCCTCTGCTTCATAGTAGGCCTCACAGAGGAGAGCTGATCTTATCTTCTGTTTTACATGTCCCAAGGAGACACCTTGTGAAGATTTCCTTATGTCTCATGGTCAGGAAGTTTTTTCTATGAGGTACAAACCATATTTCTCTTGCTATATTTTCAGTTTACATCCTTCTTGAACTGCCCTTGTTCTTTCCTCCTGGATCTCTTTATCTTCTCTCTTGTAAGACCAATACTAATTACTTTATTTCTTTTCCAAGGGGATGATTTCTCCTAAACCTTGTGTCATTTTTTGAGTCTCTCTCTACCCATATAGGTATTTTTGTGGCTAGAAGGAGAGTCCTTCTGGGATGGTATTTTTACCCCCGGGTGGATCTGTGCTGTGAATAACCTGAGCCATTCTGGAACCATCCCCAGACCGGGCAGGTGGCAGCCCCATTTGCTCTTTCCTAAGCGCCAAGGCAGAGAAGCAACTCTGGCTCCTTCTCTCTGGACCGCATGCCTCCGGAACACGAAACTCAGTCACAGACACCATATTTAAACAGAGCAGGGAAAGGATGAAAATAGACAAAAACCTGTCCATGTGGGCCAGGAAAGCTGTATTTCCAATATGCTGTTAGCAAGACCCTGCTGAGATCCATATAGCAAGTAGTCAGGGGATGGCGAGCAGCATGACCACCCATGGGTTCATTCCTGGACACTGGAGTGCAAGACACATGGAAGGGGCAAGGTCTGGGGCAGGATGAGTAAATAGGACCCTTCCCTAGAATATGGGAAAGTATGACTTAAATAGCTAAAACTACAAGAAAAACCACAATCCATAGAATTAAGGGCTGGACTTTAATGATGGAGACCAGCGGTTTTCAAACTTTTTCAGCCGAGGGATTCTTCAGATAAGTTTTGGAAGTCCAATATATATAACAAATGTCAAAGACTGACCAGGGTGTTTTTTCCTGTGGTCCTAGAGTTTGTAGCTAGGGCTCAAGGCTCAGGACAAATGCAACCATGGGTGGCCACCTCTCCCTAGGCTTCTAGAGAGATGTCGGTTCTGAGAACAAGCCTGATTACTCCACTTCCCCAGTGTGAGAGCCAGGAGAGCAGAGATGGCTGAGGGGAAAGGCAGTGTATATGAAGTTCCCTCTTGCCACCGCTGAGAGCTCCGGAAGATGGATGCTGCCTTTGCCATGGGTCTCCTGGCTGTCCATGGGTGATCGATGACAGTGGGAGGTACTGACTTCCAGACACTGCTGCACTGGAGGCATGTGGTTGGTGTTAATCAGAAAATATGGCCGAAATTATGTGGTAATAGCACCCCAGGGAGCTGTTTGGGGGCCACCTCCTGTCAGTGGGGCAGGTTGATGCTCCCATCCAACCTCAGTGAACCCAGAGATGATGAGTTAAGCCTAACAGTTCTGAACAACAAGGAGGTGACTGTAAAGTCTTGCAGCCAAATTGGGAGTGGACTGCCCCTTTCCTTCTTTACTCCTTCACCCTGGAGGAGATGGCACCTATAAGAGGGAGGCTGGGTCATGTTTCTAAAGGTCAGGCCACACCTTCTCTCTGCTCTCTACTACTGGAGTTGAGCTCCAGTCTAGGCCTGGAGGGAAGGGGAAGAGGAGGTTTAAATTACATGTGAGAATGAAGTTGAAAAATGGACAGATACAATCCCTGGGAAGATGGCTGAGGAGGACATATGGATCCAGAGAAGGTAGCCTTGGGAAGGGAGGACCCAGGCCTGGGTAGGAAGGGAGAATGCTAAGAATCGCTTTCCCTGTGTCCCCAGCTTGGCCTAAGGCTGACACTGACTTCAAGTCAATCAACCTCAGTTTGCCCCAGTGAAAGTAGCTCACAGGTCAGACTGGAGGCCCCTACTTGTATTTAATGGACTGGAACAAAGACCTGGTACTTCATTCAGTTGCGCTCAGGATTTCAGGCTTATTTTTGTATTGAGTAGGGGTCAATTCCAATTCAATTCCAATGCCAGCTTCAAATCTCATTTCTTGCATACCTCCTACTATATATTTGCAAATGTGCTAGGCTCATTCATCAAGAATGAGGAAAGGAGAATTGAATAAGATAAGCCACATCTACTCTTAGGGGCATGTCTTTGTTGATACTACTATTTTCACTCATTTCCCTCTTGCCCAGCCCTACCCAAAACTACACACGTATTACACTCCTCCAAGAAACCTTTTTACACCATTAGCCATGGGACTCCAACCCTAAAACCTTCCTCATAATCTGCATCACTCTAGTTCAGCCCCTCTGGGTGGTCTTGTTTATCTCATCTCAACAATCACATGGAAATCAGCTCAAGGACAACAAAAGCATGCTGCCAGAAATGGATGCCATGTCATGCAGTCTGTGGGGGTCTCAGCCTCTTAGTGAGTTCTGCTTTTAGTGCATCCTAGAGAGTCTCCGATACCAGAGACCCCCTTTATTGTATCTGTGGCTTTGAGAAGCGCGGGAGATGTTGTTGCCCATGTAGGGTCAGCCACATGAGGGGTGACTGGTAGTGCCTTAGTCCAAGCCTCACTCAAAACTCAAGGAGCAAGTGTTCTATGAGAGAGGAAATGGAAGTTTCTAGTTTCTTAAGGCCTCAGTGTAGAACACTGGCTCATTGTCATTTTTTTTTTTTTTTAAAGATTTTATTTATTTATTTGACAGAGAGATAGAGAGAGAGCACAAGTAGGCAGAGAAGCAGGCAGATGGAGAGGGAGAAGCAGGCTCCCCGCAGAGCAGGGAGCCCGATGCGGGACTCGATCCCAGGACCCTGGGATCATGACCTGAGCCAAAGGCAGCCGCTTAACCGACTGAGCCACCCAGGCGCCCTGGCTCATTGTCACTTTTGCCATATTCTCTTGGTTGCCATGGGTCACAGATGCTGCCAGTTTGAGTGGAGGGGATTGGATTTTACCTTTCAGTGGGAGGAATAGCAAAGATCTGTGGCCATCTTGAATCTGCCACACCTTGATGAGAATAGAATCATGTTCAGAAACCCAGTATGTAAAACAGAGAAGGCAGGTGACTTAGAGAGTCACTTTTTTTTTTGAAGTTTATTTTATTTTTTTAGTAATCTCTACACCCAACGTGGGGCTGGAACCCACAGCCTCGAGATCAAGAGTCGCACGCTCTTTTTGACTGAGCCAGCCAGGTGCCCTGAGACTCCTTTTTTTTTGATGTCTTCTTTGAACCCACATGCCCTTCATAGGAGGTCTTTGGAGTTACAGTTTGAATTTGAAAGCTATAATAACAGCTGTTTGGTGTGTGAGAATAACTGAGAAAAGAGGCACTGTATATTTAATGGTAATTTCCTCCAAATATTGTCCCACCTAGGGACTTATTCTATTCAGTTGACATAACTTGCCCTTTGGGTTAGTGTTCTGGTCATTCTCAATGCGTATCTTTGTACAAGCTGTGGGGGCACCTAAAGATGCCCTGTCAACCAGTCTCCATGATGGGGAGAGCAATCCTTTGGGACACTCTGGGAGTTTTCCCACCTATTTATCTCCATTTTACCAGGCCTAGAAGGTTGTGCCTCCCTTTTGTAGCCTAGAGCAGAGGACTTTATCGATGGAGCCCTGCCCTTTTTTGTTTGAGATTCTGAGCAGGTGTTATCTGAGAACAAGCTGGTGTTTGTAGAAATGTGACCTTGAGCCCTGGATACTGACCTGCTCTTTTTTCCTGGTGACTCATTTTTCCATGAATGGGGTTGGTTTCTCTGAAATGGCTACGAGGCCAACAGTGACTAGCCTGGACACCATCACCGTATATATAGGCGCTCCCTTGCCAGAGGCAAAGAAATTACTGAGTGTATTTTATACCTTCCTGTTAGGAGGTGTAGCCATCCCTTGTCACCCACAGGTTTGTCCACAAAAAGGGGCAAACACAGTATGCTCATGTCTGTAACTTCCTTAAAGAAGGTTATATCCATAGGAAAACAGAAGGTGCCTTGTTCCAGTGATTTTTCTGTTGTCAGGCTAGAAAATAGTTTAGTCTATCCTGGGAAGTTAATGGGCATTTCTGAAAATATGTGGCTAATAGGAAATAATTTGGAACAGAGGATCTTGGAATTTAAGCCAGAATTCTGCACTTCATCATATTTCTATTCGCCTAATCACTTTGGAGACGTATGTGTGTGTGTTGGTGTGTGCACGCGTGTGTGTGCGCGTGTGTGAATGCACATTTCTGGACCTTTATGCAGAGTTAATGATTCACCCTCTAGGACTCCCAGGTCCTGAAAAGTGTGAGTTTAAGTTAAACCCAGAAGTAGGAAGTACTTATGTCTGTAAACCAAGTTCAACATTGGCATTTAAGTTCACATGTCTGTATAAACCAATTGACAAAATTCTATGTTGGAGTAATTTTCTAGAAATGTCCTACTGATGGTAATGCTATCACAAAATTATAAATTTTATCATCAATCCAGACCTGCAGGCTCTGTGCAACTGCTAGAAATAGGGCCAGTAACTCAAAAGCCATTTCAATAGTAGGTAGAAGATCATGCCCAATCACATGCCAAGTTTATTTCAGGACTTAACACAGGGCTTTATCTACTCAGACCACATGACCCTGTACATCATTCTGAGTGTCCGGATCCACAGAGGAATTTTCCAACTTGGTTACACCTGTGATTCAGGTGGAAAAAACATGGAGACCCTCAAGTGTCAGACAGCAATGAACTTACAGGGGAAGGAAGAACCAGGCTGTTCCATGAGCACATGACATGGTGTGGGCCTTTCTAATAAAGTGTCATTCTTCTTTCAGAAACCTAGAAAGAGCTAAGATCAGAGTCACATGTATTTTGATCAGTGGCAGATATACAAGATATGACATAGTGTATTGACATCATTTCTTTGGGGGCTTTTTTAGATTATTCTTATTCCTTATGTATCTAGTTTTGATGGAGAGTTGATAGACCCTTTTACTGATCCTCTTGGCATCCTCCCCAATATTTCACCTATCTTAAAATCATGGAAACACTCTCTAAACTCTTCCCTAAAGGTAACAGTATACAGGATGCTCCAGCATTGCACGTAGTGGTGTAGGGGAGAGGGGAAGCCACATTCATTAGGAAGCCCTGGGGTTTTCAGTAGAGCACAATGCTGAACAAAGAGCGCCCCCCTCCCCCAGCAATCACTTGAAGCAAAATGAGCTTCTTTGAAATATAAGTGGCCCTGTAAAAACACAAGCAGATTCTGCAATATCTATTTGGGGCATCCGGGAATGCCACATAATAGGAACTTGAGCACACCTGATGGTAACCATATGGCAGGTTCTGCTGACTGACAATAGGTAGAGGCTGCAGTAATTAATGAACATGAGACGCCATTTGTGGCCCCCACAACGAAAGAATGGAGAAGAAGCCAGTCCATTTGCAAAGTCGGGGATGTGCCCAGTGTGTGTTTCTAGACCAGAACTTGGCTGGGCACATGTCTCTGTGTGTGAACAGGTATAAGAGAAATGATGCAGTGGGAGGGAGGGCTTGGTTCTGACCAAAGAGCTACTATCATTCCTGGGGCTGCAATAGGAAAATGAGTTTGCAGATCACCCTGGCTGATCCTGCATCACTAAACTCCTATACCTTGCTGGCATTTTTAGTTTGAGGTGGGAGAGATTCCAGGTAGAAATCCAGTTAGTTGGCCTGGTGGCAGTACAGGACTTCATTGTTTGAGGATGAGGGTTTTCTGGGTGTGATTTTGCCATTTCTGAATTTCAGGGCACGATGCCTCTGTTTACTCTCTTGGGGGTAACTGTGTTCCCTTCCTTGAGGTGTGCTCTGAGTCAGAGCATACCAAGATTTGGCTAGCTTCTAGCAAAAGAAGAGGAGGGAGGCAATGCCTCATTGTTTTATTACTTCTTTCTTGGACGTGGGCTGGAGTGGGGAGGATGGGAGTGGGCCAGGCAGAAGTGGGCCACGGGAAGATTCCAGAGAGACTGATTGATCTTGTCAAAAAGAATAAAGGTATCCAGTCCCTGGCACCCCCCTTCAGCACATGGGCATGTGGGATTGAGGCGGTCACTGTGAAGTTTTGTGGTTAGGCGTTCCAAAAAGAAGTTTCTTCATGATTCCTGATTGCTTAGGACAGATATAAACAATACCAGCTGGGGCCCAGCAAGCCTGTCTCCAGTTTTATTGTTTCTGATTTATCGGTGGTGTGTCCGCCTTAAAGAACTGATCTATATGTCCTTTATTGCTAGCTTGTTCCATAGCCAGATAGGAGAGTTGAACATTAACAAGTGGATTTGCTTTCAGTAGGTGTGTGTGTGTGTGTGTGTGTGTGTGTGCGCGCGCATGTGTAGCAAGATAATAGTATCTTGCTCAGGGGCAAGTGACTCAGATTTCTGCAAGAAGATTCCCATTCTTTTGTCTCACATCTTGAATTTTCCCCAATTTATTTGAAGCTGCCTCTCTTACCAGAACCAGAGAGAATCCATAAGGCTGTTTTGAAAGTGTCTTTGGTAAGTGGTAAGCAACTCACTTGGAGCCAGGCTGGAGGCACCAGGCACTGTGTATTGCAGAGACATTTCAAGTCATCCCTAGTGGACAGTTTGCACTGTTCAGTGTTAAAAGGCTCTGTGGCAGTGGTTCGGAGAGCCCCCAGCCCTCCCTCCTTGGCAAGTCATTTACAAATGATGTGCTCTAATCGCCCTGCCTGGAGTTTCTGGTTTACAATTGAATAGTTAGAACTCTCAAGATGTGTAAAGGGAAAGGTTTTACTGCCTAGTGGGAAATGCCCATTGAAGTTAACTGTTCCTGGATTGTCAGAGTAGACAGACAGACTGCTTTCACTCATGGGCCAAGTGAGAAAATTCTAGGCCTCTTCCTCAAGGGAAAGGGGCAGGTGGTAACAGATGAGTGACTCGTGACTTAGCAATCTGGAGTTCGGCCCATTCATTCCTTTTTTGGAGGAAACAAGTAATGTCCTGCTACAATGACAGTACTCTTTGGAGCACGTCTTTGGATCGGAGTTCGTTTTCTGTGGTCGTGAGATATTTTTTCATTTGGATAGTTATTTCCTTTTGCACTTCCTTGATTACAGGTTATAATAAGTGGGGGACAGGGAAGTATGAAAGGTGAGTGCCCAGTGGCCCCGAAACCAGCTCCTGTCGTGCAAGTGTAGCCTTGTCAAAATGTGAGTTATGAGGTGGAGATACTAGGGATCAGATGGCTCACTCCTGCCTGGTTGGTGATGAAGAACTAGATTTGGATTTCATTTAGGATGCAGGTGTACACCAGAGCAGCAGAGAAGTTCAGCCGACAGAGTCTTCTGCTACCACTTTTAATGAACAGTCTCTACTGTCTTGTGTATGAAAAACATCGAGGAAAAATTTAATAGTTTTACACAATCCCTGAAGCCTGGTCCGCGGCCAAGACACGTTAGCTTCTAAATCTTTAACAATATTTTCCCCTACCAGAACTAGGGCAAATTTTTATAGCCTTCTCAAGTGCATGTGCTCTTTTTTTTTTTTTTTAATAAAACCAAGCATTAAAAAAAAAAAAAGGACAAGACTAGTGCTATTTTATTATCTCCTCAGATTATTTCAAGATTGTACTGGAGAAAAATGTGTATCCCAGTTTGGCTCAATCAGAAATGGGTATGGGCTGGGCAGGAGACTTTCCATTTACTAAAATATATAGTTATGTGCATAACTATGTCATGTTGGGCATGTAAAAAAAAGTATATGATGTCTTTCCCCCAAGGTTAATATAGGTCAGTATCATAAAGAGTACATAATCAAGTGTTAGAGTGGGTATTATTTTGGTTATTGTAAGTTTAAAATATTTAAACTATGGGTTCTCTTCTCCCCAAGGATGAAGGACCCTGCTTTCAGCACCTTTCTTGCTAGAGAGGATTGAGCATTTGGTTTTATCAGACGGCATGGTAATGAAGCTATTTTGATAGAAATAACCTCATTACTATTCATTTTTGCTGGCTGTCAACTAATTCTTGAACCTAGGTTCCCTTTTTTCTTGTTGCTGTTGTTGTTTTTTTCCCGCCAGAGTAAAACAGGCACAACAAACAAATAAGAAGATGCCCTTCGTCCCTGAAGCTAAGGACAGATGCAGACGGGTTCTGGCCAAGGAGCTGTGTCGGAGGTCCTTGCCCCTGTTTGCAGTGATACCCCATCACTGTGGGCAGTGTTGAGGACTGGCCCTTCCTCCTCATGCTCCTTCCCTAAAAGACATACCATTCTGTTCAAAAGGGGAACATTTTGATAACATTCATCTCCTATTTGGAGGGTTCTCACCTGTCTTTCCCAGCATGATATAATAAAGAGCATCTTGCACTAGGATTGAAGAGTTCCTGGCTTTTTCCCCCAGCTGTGTGACCTTGAGCGTAACATTGAACCATTCTGGGCTTTGGTTTCTACATGTAACAAGGGGTTTGGGTTTGGCTAGGTGGTTTCTAAAATTCCATCTAGTTACAACATTCGATATCAGTTCTCTTCCCATTCTTTCCAGTTTAGAATAAATTTTAATTTTAGAATAGTTTTAGATTTACCAAAAAAAAAAAAACCTTCCAAAGACAGTATACAGTGTCCATGTAGGTCATTTATCCTCTTTCCCTGGTGAATAGCATTTTCATTACTTTGGTACTTTTGTCATAACTAAGGAACCAGCACTGATAAATTATTATTTTTAAAAATATTTTTTTTATTTATTTGTCAGAGCAGAAGCAGGGGGAGTGGCAGGCAGAGGTAGAGGGAGAAGCAGTCTCCCCACTGAGCAAGTAGCCTGATGTGGGACTGGATCCCAGGATCCTAGGATCCCGACCTGAGCCAAAGGCAGATGCTTAACCGACTGAGCCACCCAGGTGTCCTTGATATATTACTGTTAACTAAAGTTGACATTTTATTCAGATTTCACTAGTCCTATAATGCCCTTTTTTCTATTTCAGAGTCTCATCCAGGATACCATTTGGTTGTCTTGTCTCCTTCGCCTCCTCAGAGCTGTGACAGTGTCTCAGGTTATCCTTGTTTCTGATGGCCTTGACAGTTTTGAGGAGTACTTGTCAGGTATTTTGTAGAATGTCTCAATTAGGGTTTGTCTGATGTTTTTGTCATGGTTAGACTGGGGTTATGGGCTTTTGGGAGGAAAACCACAGAGGTGACATGCCATTCTTATCACATCATACCGGTGGTACATGCTATCAACTGATAATGTTAATTAACCTTGATCATCTGGCCAAGGTAGTGTTTGCCACATTTCTTCACTGTAAAGTCTTCCTGTTCCCCTTTCATGTTCTACTCTTTGGATGCCAGCACAAAGTGTAGCCCATACTCAAGATGCGTGGATAGGGAGGGGGGATTAAGCTCCACATCCTGGTTGGAGAGTATCTACATAAATTATATGGAATACTTCTGTAAGGGAGATTTATCTCTTCTCCTCATGTATTTATACAATCACTTTTTTATACCAGTTTGGACTTGTGGATATGTATTTTATTTTTCCCATTCTATTGAGATGTGATTGACATATAACGTGGATATATATTATAAATTTTAGATTATAATCCAACACTATTTATTTATTTTGTTCCTCAAATTGTTACAGTTTTGGCCATTAGGAACTCTTTCAAGTTGGCTTCTGTATCCCTTTGACATGTCCCCATCATTTTGTTTTGTGAGCACTTCTTTACTTTCTGACACTGCATGATGTTTTAGACTCATGAGGTGTATTCCCTATGCAACCCTAGAATTAGCCATTTCTCCAAGGAGCCCTGGTTCTGTTTATTGGAGAATGGTATTAGACACTTTCGGTTTTTAGGATCTAGGTGGATGTGAGATATTACGTTTTATAAAATACACCTTTTATGTATGTAGCTGTGTCCTTTTGGCATACAAAGGAATATATAATGTCTTTCCCTCAAAGCTAATACAGCTCAATATTGTAAAAAAGAGTATATAATCAAGTGTTAGAGTGAATACTGTTTTGGTTGAAATGAAAAGGAAGTATAGATTCTTCTAGCTCAAACAATGATAAAACACTTTTATTCTTTTCCTTTTTCACTCTTTTTACTTGTTATTCACATTTTGTTAGTCTTTGCTAGAATTGGGAAATGTTAATTTATTTACATGGATATGTTAACAGTGTAAATAAATGCTGTCACTTGAGACATGTGCCCTCCCTTTCTGCAGAAATGAGAAGTGTCAAGGGCTTCGAGTATTTGGGGAAGGATTTCTGGAGGATGTGGCACTTGGCTTGGTACTTGAAGGATAGGAGCAGTTTGGGGGAAAGGAAACATCCTTGTATGTCTCTTTGGGAGAGTAGTAGAAAGAAACTAGCTCCAAGATGGGGTCCTAAAGGATTTATTAAATGTCAGTGTTCTTAGAAGACCTGAAGTCTATCATCCTTCTTAAATCTGTGATGGATTTCTCTAATATTACAAAGATACAGTCCCTTAATCTAGACCCTCCAAAATGTTGACATTTAGTTGAAACATTCTTAATGTTTTCTGTTTGAAGGGAGAGGGAGCCAACTGAGCCCATGCCAATAAAGTCATAATTATTAAATATCTGCCGAATACTTTAATAGTAGAGATTGGGACAAATTGTATCCCTTATGCCTATGGTGGCTGCTGCATTAGGCTCTCCTATGTTGTTTGGTGGTACTTTTTAACTCTTGGTGTTCTTTTTTGTAATGAGTCCTGGATAGTCTGTGGAAATGGATTTTGAAATGTTCTTAAATTTTCCCCTGGAGCAGAGTAGCCAGAATGAATAGGGCCAGCATCAGCACAGACTCTCACATGGATGGAGTCTTGTAAAAGTGTTCATTAGCTTCAGCTGGGTCAGCACCACAAAGAATGACTTCTTTCCAAACTCTTAGGTCAAGTGTGTTTACTTCAGACCCAGGTCTTTAGGTCTTAAAAAGCTGGACTGTGTTTTTGTTCCAATAAAAATGACTAGAATCCACCTGTTATCTTTTAAAAAGTTAAGTCCCTCTTGACCAGATGGTTTTCTTTATTCATCAAGTAGTTCTATGCAAGTTGATGCATTGATAAGAAATAGGGCTCAGGGCAGAAGAAACCTTTTCACACACTAGGGAAGAAAACATAGGAAATAGAAATCTTCCTCTTCCACATACTAGCTTGACTGCAGCATGAGAAGAAAGCTTTTAGCTGTGGAAGATAGAAGAAGCTTTGTTTTTGATGATATTACAATAGCACTTAATTATACTCATCTCACTGCATGGATTCATGTCAACCTTGAGTTGTACATCAACCCAAGATATATAACAGTGTACAGTAAAAGCGTAATATAGAAGAGTTGATCTAGAAAGCCATAAGCCAATGGGAGAGTAGGAGTCCACTGTACTTTATGCTAGTGATACTACTTTGATTTGGGCAGCAGAGACAGATGGGTGGATGTGAAGAATTGTCTCTCTCCTCTCTGGTTATGTTAAAACCCTGTGTTTGGACAGCAGGGTGATTTTTTTTTTCTCCAACTGTTGCAGTCACATTCTCATGGAAGACCCCATCCAATGCTTCAGCCTCACAGTTCCTGACACCTCTTTCTCCAACAACCTCCACCTCAACTTCCCTTTTGCAGCTGCTCCCATAGCAACTACTGGCCCTTGTCATCAACTGGAGTTGCTCCATTTTTGAAATCCTGAACTCTGAAATTCTCCTTTCTGACCACAACCTCTGATCCTTCTATCAGTCCTCACTCTTTCATGCCCTTGATATATGTTCTTTGGTCTCATTGGGACTCTTGGTCTCTTGACCTTTTCTTATGTGAGCAGTGTATCACTCCCTCCTAACTCCATTTCTGTTCCTACCTTGTTTGTGCAACCATTTCAACTCTGCTCTCACAAGCATGTTCAGTTCTTTCTGTTCTTTGACTTGTTTTATCTGTCTTTCTAATCTCTGGCTAATAATTTCACTCTTACTCCTTCGCTTTCTCCCTCCCCCACCTCCACCCCAGTCCACATCTCCCGTCTCCCATCTCCCTAGCTCCTTGTCTCCTCTTCTTCTGTCTCTGTCTCTTTCTCTTTTCATTTCTTATCCTCAGCTTTTAAGCACTACGGAAGAAAATTTTCTAACTAGGATGAGCTAGCCTACCTCATTAAAAATCCATGATTTCCATCCTCATCTAGATGATGAAGCTGTTTAGACAACTTAGGGCCAGAACTAGGGTGGGGCAAGTGAGGTATCTAGAATGCAGAATTTGAAGAAAAACTCACTGTTGGAGCCAACCGTGCATTTGCTAGACCCTGAGAATGAGTGCCTCCTTAAATTTTGTGCTCTCCATGCCTCACTGGCTCGCTTTAGTCCTGACCCTGACATTTACTCATCTCTAGTTACCTCTCTCATGTGCCACTAGGTTTAACCATTTTAGCCTTTATCACTGTGCTCAATCCACCTGTTCACTCACACTAGAAGATGACTTTTTCTATTTCAGTGAAAAATGCTAGTTACCAGATTCGAATTCTCTCAACTTCTATGTTGCCACCAAGCATACCTAAACCTTCAGTTACCTTCTTTCATTCTCTTTGCCTTAAGAGAAGAGATGTTCCACACTCTTCCACCTTTGCTCTTGGTCATATCCCTTCATGAACTCACTAGAATCTCACCTGTCAATATCTTCCTCCTTTCTTGCATTGGCTTCTTGTAAATATTATTGAGTTTCTTCTTTACTAAATAATCTTTTCTCAACCTTGCCTTCCTTCTGAGCTAGTCCTAATTGCCAATGTGTGTGAAGAATGGTCTTTACCCTTCCTCATCCTCAATTTGCTAACCAAGTAGTACTATCTAATTTTTTATCTGACTTCTGCTCCCATCGCTATAACACGTACTCTCTTGGAATTGCTGGTAATCTCCCAGTGGCCACATTCATTGGTTCTTCTAAGTTTTTATCTTATCCAACCTCTATGTAGCATTGTCACTTGGACCCTGCTCTCCCTGGTGTGTGGGGCATTCCATTTTGGTTCCCTGCTCACCTCTCTGGTGCCTCTTCCTTGGTTGCCTTTTCTGATATCCCTAGCACATATGGTCCTAATATGCAGCTGGTTCTCAAGTTTCATACTGGGTCTTCTTCTCATCTTACACCATACTCTTCTCTTGACTGACTACCACTCCTCTGGCTTCAGCTTCCACTTGTACATTCCCCGATGAAACCCTTGTCATTATTTCTAGCTGAGACTTCCCATTGAACTCTGGATCAATTTCTTCAAGCACAGTATTTCCAAAACCAAACTATCTTTTTTCCTAAACTTGTTCTTTTTTTATATTTTCTTTTCTCCATTAAGGCATAGTTATTCACCTAGCTAACCAAGTTAGAAATCTAAAATCATTTTTTAAGAAAGCAAACAAAACTATATTCTTCACTTTCATAAAGCATTCAAAAAGCACACTGTATACTTTTTTAAAAAGAATTACAATTCCAGTATACTTAATGTACAGTGTTCTATTAGTTTCAAGTGTAAAATACAGTGATTCAGCAATTCTAACCTTGCTCAGTGCTCATCACAATAAGTGCACTCTCAAACCCCTTCACCTATTTCACCCACCACCCCTCTGGTAACCATAAGTTGTCTATAATTAAGAATCTGTTTTTTTTTTTTCATTTTAATATTTTTTTATTTAAATTCAATTAGCCAAGAGTCTATTTTTTTGTCTTTTTTCTTTATTTGTTTTGTTTCTTAAATTCCACATATGAGAAATCATATGGCATTTGTCTTCCTCTGACTTATTTCACTTAGCATTATAATCTCTAAATCCGTCTATGTTGTTGCAAATGATAAGTTTCATTCTTTTTATGGCTGAGTAATATTCCATTGCATATACATACTACATCTCAAAATCGTTTTTGAATTTTTCTTTTTCATCCCCCCACCATACCTAATCAGTTGGTCATCAAAATTTTTTTCAGATTAACCCTCTTTATACACTCTGTTGACATCATAGTTTAATCCCTTATTATTTCTTGACTGAACAAATTCGGTAGGGTCTAACTGGTCACTTCATCTTGCCTATAGTCTCTCTGCTTTACATCTTTCTAAAGCACCAGGTTTGGTATTGTTACTTTCCTGATCCAAAACCTTTCGTGACTCTCCATTGACCACACGCAACTTAGATCCAGATTCCCTCGTGTGGTATTCAACATCTTTATACTCCACCTCTCCAGGCTCCTTTCTTACCTCTTCTCTTTTAACCACCTACTCTCTGGAACTCCAGCCACACTGCTTTATAGCTGCTTTCTGAGCATGTTTTCATGCCCTAGAGTGTCTCTTCAACTTTCTCTTTCTAGTCAACTCCTGTTTATCCTTCAAGACCTGGCTCAAGTGTTAGCTCTCTCTCAATAGGCTTCCTTTGTCTCTCTCTTTCCCCTGTCTTACACAGACTTTATCCAGTCTTCTATTAAAGCACGTGTTTATTGTGTTGGAAATAATAGTAGGTATCTCTGTTTTACAAGGCTTTGAACTTCTTAATTTTAGGAATCAAGCCTTGGTCACATTATCAACCCTTGCATCTAACATGGAACTTTACATATGGTAGGTATTCAAACATGTTTCTTGAAAAAATAATTGTTCCTGCTGTAAAGTACCTAAATGGATAACTTTGGGCAGTTGCATCTTTTGCTTGGCCTAAGTTGTCTCCTCTGTAAGAGAAAGGAATTGGACTAGAGGGTCTCAAAGTTCACTGAATTTCTCTGATGCTGTGTTGGCATCTGTTGGATTTTGGAGCTCAGATGGGGAAAGCAAGGAAGAGGTAGTAGGGCAAGGATAAAAGGGAAGATAAAATGAGAAGAGCATTAAGGAAGAAAAAATAAGATAGAAAAAAGTATCCCTGCTGAATCTCATGCCTTCAGAATTTTGTAATTCATTAGTAAACATTTCTGACATATCTGCTATGTGAAGGCCATAGTCCTACTTACTGTGGGGATCACAGTGCAAGTTTAAGACATGATTGTTGCCCTGAATGAGCTAGTGCTCAAGTCTGTGAGAACTGTGGATATACAAGGTTATGATTACCGGGATGCTTGAGTGAGTGTTTGATATTATCTAAGATAAGATGAAACAGAGTCTTTTGGGGATAGATGGGCATCCTCTTAGCCAGTGCAGCCAGTGGCAGTTATAGTCCTCTCATGTGAATTACAAAATGGTGCCCTCTCTTCTGGCTTGGATAACGGAGTGTGGAGTGGATTTTCCATCTCCATTCTCCACTGGCCTGGCCTGTTCAGGGCAAAACTCACACAGCTCTGTGTGGAGGTGCTGCTCCTCGCTTCCCTCCCCAGCCAATGTCTTAGAGAAGACCTAACAAGGGCCATTGACACAGTGATGCCCAGATACTCCATGAGGATCATTGGCCGGGGGGCCAGTCTTCACAATACTGATTCAGTCATGGTGGGGCTGGTCAGACATGTACAAGGGTCACTGGGAGCTTGGTTCAGTTTTTCTTGACTTTTCCTTCCCTCCTGCCTAAAGTAAGATTACAGGACTTAACTGATTCTAGGCCAGAATTCTTACGCCAAAGGATTGATGCTAGTAATGGAATACCCCCTCTACCTCTTCCTCCATACATGCTCAGCCTGACTGGCCTCAGCCGATATAGGACCCTGCTGCTGCTGTAGTGGTAGTGGATATGCCCAAAAAAGTTCCAGAGGCTGGGCCATGACTTTTGCTCTGCTAGACACTCTGGCAGACTTGGGGCTGGCCAAGAGAGGAGCCACTGAGTGGCCTGTGATGGAAGGGGACTCTAGTACTCAGTGTCTTGTTGTCTGCTGTGGTTTCTGGCAGATAGGAGAGATCCTGTGAGTGACATGAAGGGCCTTCCAGTGGACTCAGTGACCTTGCTGGGCTGCCAGGTCTCTGTTCCTTCCTCCTCCATTGCTCATTTCTCTCTTTCCTCTCAACTTCATTCCCTGGTAGGCTGGCTGGGAATCAGCAGAGGGAAAAAGTAATTGAAGTACTTAAGAGGAATTGTTTGGGGTAGGAGGAGGCAGGGTCAAAAGGAGAACAATTAAGAAGCGATGTGATACAACTGCGCAGAGAAGAATTTAGTATGAATATAATGATCAATTTCCTAATAATTAGGTCTCTTAGACGGCAGAATAGTTCCCCAAGAGGCAATGGTTGGAACCCCATTGCTTGGTCATTTCTAATTAGACTGGAGAAGCACTCACAGAAAATGCTGCAGAGAAAATCCCCCATGCTGGGGGATGGGCACGTGACCCGGGGGGCCTCTACTATCTCTTATTTCTATGATTCATTGATGAGAACATAATTCACTGATTAGTTAGGCAGCCAAACTTTAAGGGGTTTATTGGTTTCTCACCTCAGCTCTGGGCCTTTTAAATTGACCAGATCTATTATCTTCAAAAGGCATATTCAGGGCAGGCAGTGACCTAGGTCAGAGCAGATCCTATCTCATTTCTACCAAATAAGTTTAAACAGAAGAACTGGGCCCCGTTCTTCATCTGCTCTCTAGCTGTGTGGATGAATCTGAGGTTTTACCTGATGGTGTCTCCCTAGGAGTTTGATTTAGAGAAGAAATAATCCCTAGCCAGCATCCGTTTGGTAATGGAATGCCCTACCAAGAGCCAACACAGCATGCTGGTTAAGTGCACTGGCTGTGGAGCCAGCCCACCCAGGGCTGGTCCTGGCTCAAGTCTTTGAGATGTGACCTTGGGCCATTTACTAACTTTTGATGCCTACTTGCTCCCTCTGTAAAACAGCACTCATAAAAATAGCTTCCTCATTTGGTTGTCATAAGGATTAAATTGGGAAAATACATAGGACTGTGTCAAGTACTTGGCGATTGGTGGCTGTTATTATTACTAAATTATAATCATTGTTGGGGAATATGTCCTCCTTTAGAACTGCTGAATTTGTTAGCTCTGTATTTACCCTATGCTGTTAGGAGTGGTTTGACTGTTCTGGGTGTCATTATGCATTTGAGCATTTGTCTTAGCCATTATTTATTGAATCTCTCCTGGTGCAAGGGGAGAGATGGTCCTTGCCCTCAAAGGGTGAATGATCTTGTGTTTGTACGTGTATGTGTGGTGGGCTGGATGTTTAGGGCAAGAGCACAGATACTAAAAAGTTTGTGGAGTGCCACAAAAGACCCTCTCCTATGGGAATACCAAAGATGTAGTGATCTCATCCGATTGGGGTGTAGCTGGTGGTCCCGGGAGAAAGCCATCATGGAGGAGGTGGCGAGGAGCAGGCCTTGATGGTTGGCAGAGGGCACTCCTGGTTGACATGGATCTAGGCACTTGACTAGAGCATGAGGTTCACAGAGGAGAGGCTAGACAGACCCACATGATGGTATTGCAGAGAACCTCGACTGCCAGACAGGGAACTACTATTTCCTTTGGTGGGCAACAGGGATCAAGGGAAGATTTTTGAGTGAAGGAGAGCCAGGAATAGAGTTGTGCTTTCCAAAGACCCATCCACAGGGGTATGGAGAAGGCAGAGCCTGGGGACAGGGAGGTCAGACAGGAGGCCCAGCATGCTCCCAGTAGTCTATATGCAGCTGGGTCCCAGAGCTTTGGCTTCTCATGTCCAGTCCTAGGTATCTTCCCTGGGTCTCCCAACCTATCCAGTGCCAGGAACCTGGCTGGAGTGCACACAACCACCTTTGTGACAGCCCAACATTTATTAGAACATGCCATTTTGTCTTTTCCTTCCAGGTTTACAGAGGCAGTATGGCAGGGTGGTTCCCGAACTGTGGTGGGGCTTTATGGAAGTGATGCAGGCACACCCCATCTCTTCAGTCTCTCCCATTTAAGGCAACAAAAGCTGTTTCCTATAAGAATCCGATCCAAATGTTATTATTTGGGGACAAGCGGACATTTGCTTTGTGTCTGGTGGAAGATAAAGAGCTCTTGGATGTTCTTAGAGAGAAGAGGTGGCTGAAGTGGTTCGTCATTAGAAGAAAGGATGGAAAGAAAAGAGGAAGGAGTGGAAGAAGGAAGGAAGAAAGGAAGGAAAGGAAACATTTATTGGATACCTGTCCCTAGATACCTTGCCACACACACGAACTTCTGCTTTCTCATTTGCCTCATCATAATTCATCAAAGTAAGAATTCTAACGTATTAAAGATGAAAAAACTGAGGCTTGTGGAAATGAACTAACTTTTCTGACTCCAGAGCCCATGTTTTTCTAAGTTCCATGATGACCCCTCACCAGGTGGCTGTGTATCAGGGAAAGATGCCCAGCCAGTTCAGAGAAGGTGGTCCCAACTTAAGGCTGGACCCACCAGTCTACTCAGTTCTATTCACTGTGATTCTGATCAGGGTAGCAGAAAATATTACTTGAAGGGTGGTGGGTAGTAGGTAAACCTTATTCCCACGTATGGTCTCAGGCATCACTGGGTCTCAGGGCATGGTCACCCTCACTGTGACCTTCGCCCTCCCTCCACTTAGAGAGCCTGCTTCCTTCTTCAGTTCTTCCACTGGTAGTCTACAGAGCAGGTAGGGGAACGTGAATCACTCCCTGCGGAAATCTCAGCATTACCTCTTCAGAGAAACCTGAACCTCCAGCTGGCAGCCTGAGGATTGCTGCAGAGACCATGATGCCTCTCTCCACTCCCTGGGTCTGGGCTGTATCTGTCAGATGTAAGGGGCACAATTATAAAATGTCTTCAAATCGACAGACTTGTGCCATGCCAGCCTCTGTGACATTGAGGGGAAGTTCAGGTGGCCTCTGCTTTGAAGAGGAGCCAAGAGGCTGTTTGTCCCCAGTGTGACATTTGCTTTTTTACTACTTTTTTTTTTTTTTAAAGTTCCAAGATTTTCCCTGAGTTGCTTTCTCCCCCTTGGCCTGAAACAGCAAGGTTCTTGAATATTCTCTCTACCAAGTGTCCCACAATCACACCCCTTTCCCATGGTTGTCTTATCTGGCCCCTAAAGCATCACAGCATGCACTCTGCCTTCCTGAATACAGGGATTTGGGGCAAGAATCCTCCTCCTCCCCTCCGCCCCCAATATCTTTGTAAGGTTCAGGTCATTCTCTTTTACTGTAGAGGTTTGGGTGTGTGTGTGTGTGTGTGTGTGTGTGTGTATGTGTGTGCATGTGTTTGTGTGGCTGAACAGGAGGCCCACTTGTTGGAGGGGAGTGGAAGGTTCTGGTGCTAATTGAGGCCATGCGTTTTGTACTTGGGTGCCGGCTGGTGAGGCAGATTTAGAGGACTATCGGGAATCTTAGATTAAATACCATTAAAGCCAACTTCTTATACCCCTGCTGTTCAGCGCACACGTGGGGAGAACGGAGATCGGATGTTCAGGATTCTTGTTTGGGAAAACCATATGGAAAAACCACACAGCAGTAAGTCTATAATCAGGGCTTACAGCATGTGGCCTGTTGGGTGCCAGTAGTGTTACTTCTCCCCCCTCCAGAAGGTACATGAAATTTGGTTCTCTGATGAGGAAACTGAGCCCAGGAAAGGAGGTCTTGTCCACACAGAGGGTTGAGAGCACATTTCTCTCTGTAGTACTCAA
>NC_135721.1:60923592-61011092 GCF_964656455.1 Halichoerus grypus
TAGATTGAATATTGTTAATCGCGTGACTTTACTTTAACCATATTTATAACTTTAATTATAATCCTGGAATTGTAGTTCACAAACCTCAAGTAATCGCTCTCTCTATTCGGCCTAAGAAATTTTAAGTCAGAACTTGTTCTCAGAAAAGAAGATAGTTTCCCTTTATGTTGCCCCTGGCATGTTATTCATTATTAAACATTAACGTTGTGTCAATTACTCTCATATTTGATTATTATCCCCGTTATTGCACCAGCTAATCAAGTCTTCTTTAAAGACGTGTCTGGCAGTGACCGTGAACCAATGTACAGGAGAGAACTGTTTGTGTTTTCTGTCTCCTCGTTAGCCGCAGCAATTAGTTATTTTAATTCACTCCACCACCCTACTACCCATCACCATCATCCCCAAATAAGGTAACAGTATGACTTACCCATTTATTTTAATCAATGTGAGATTGAACTTTCAAAGAGTTACTCTTTCGCTACATACAAGAGCCAGGTTCCTGGACTTGTTTTAAGTGAGGATGAACCGAGCTATTCTGAGAACAACTCTGTTGTTAGTATTAACAGCTTCACAGTTATTCGGCTTGAGGTGTAATTATTTTACCATTATTACATGCAAAGCTTTTAACAAAACAGTCGTTCCCTCCATTTAAGCAGAGAGTTTTATAATTTATTACATCTCTTTGGTCATCAACACACTATACAAACAGTTGGCCACCGGTGACCAATTACATTAAGGTTAAGCAACATAACTTTAAATTAGAAATAAGCTAATGTATCTTCATCAAGGGCCTGCTGTGTTTTCACTGCTGTTTATGAGATGATACTAAATGTGGATATGGAGCACGCTCACTGGGACCAATTCCTTTCGGCCTGAAAATGGGAAAGTCTCGAGTGTACCCGGGTCCAGAGCTAATTAATGGGATAACATCTGCTTTAAGCATTCAGCTGGAGTAATTTCTATCAACTTCCCAGCGAAGGTGCAGGGGAAACTGTCAGAGAACTAAGTATCTATCATGAGCCATATTAATCTGTGACAGGACTGCAAAAGGCACATTTCGGTCTTGGTTTTCTATTTATTTGGGGTGTTGCTATTATCAGCACGGGGTTCCCTCCCACTCTCCCTCTCTTTGGTGCCTGAATAATTGTGGGGGTCTCTGCGCAAATAACCTATTATATCCACGCAGGCCGGGGAGCAGGTCCTGTTTTCAAAAATTCAGTGGTGAGGAGATAAAAGACAAGAATAAAACAGCCACGTTCCTTCTGAAACAATCAGTTTTAGCCACAAAGACATTTATGTTGTTTTATCGTATTACTTAAAAACGCAGCAGGATTTGCGAAAGAGAAATACCAGTACTGTAAAACAAGGTTCAGAAGGGATAAGCCCACTTATTTCATGTTATTTCATGCTATCAGCTCTTGTACAACACGATTCCAGCTTTAGTAGCAACTAAATAAAGGCACCTGTTCTGTGCGGTCATTTACATAAATCCAACCCGAATGGAGGGAAAAAAAAAAAAAGTCATTCTCTGCCACCACCCTGTCCGGGGCGTGACGTGTGCGGAGGCAGCAACAGCAGCGGTCCCCTCAGCAGAAACCTCCCACCCAGCTAGCCCTTTATTTTGCACCAATCCTATAGTCTGTACTTATTTTTTGTCCGTGTCTTTGTCTGGCAGCAGAGCCAGAGAAAAGAGTTCGTTTTAATGAAGAGCTCGGGAAGACGGGGTTCCGTGTGTCTGCGCTTTTGGAGTAAGTCCTGTACACCGCCCGGGCAGTCACTGAGCAAGCAGCGCGGAGCCTTACGATCCCGGCGCTCAACAGAGAGAGGGGGGAGAATATACATTGTTTTTAGCGGCTGAGCTGAATTATGCTGATGTCACTTTTTAATAATCATGGACCCAATAACTGGCATACATAAAATATGATCCTGAGGAAGAAATTACAATAATGACCATTCACCTTTACTGAAAGCTGATGGGGTCAGAGGCCAAATGTCAGCTCACAATGAGTAGGGGGGAATTCACAGTCTCAAATCCCACAGCCTCCTAAAAAGGGGGCCGCTCAGGGTTATTTATGGAAATGAAACTGAGAGGAGAATCAAGATATTTTTTTAAAGAACCTTAACACTTATACCATAGAGGGGGGGAAAAAGACACCATTTTTCTTTAGATATTTAATAATCCTACGAAATTTTTAATATTGCTAACTTGAAAGTGTGGTTGTCCCCAATTCACATATTTATGCAATAATCTTGTAATAAGCTAATAAGTTGTATTGGTTAATTGCCAAGCTATTTTGCATACAGTTAAGTTGTGCATATAAAAATACGCATGATGAAACATGTAGTATTTTATCACCCAAAGCAACTAACATGCTCATACCTAATGCATGCACACACACTGTAGCCCAGGACAAATTGCTCGTGTTAGTTACTACCACAGGCTGGCAGGCCAGAAAATACATTTGGTGCCTAATATGCATAAGCACAGAAATATGGTCAGGCTCATTACTGTAATAAAGCTGTGATTTGCCAGCAGGATCAGTAGAAACACACTTGCAACAGTCTGTCCCTTCCACTGGTTCATGTGCCATAAAGCAATAAGGTTGTAACAAGGGTGAATCCTCAATTCAGTTGGGCTACCTTGTCTGGGTTATTTGAACCCTTATTTGCCTTAAGGGGCCCATTTGCTTGTCCTAATGTGTACACAGTGATAATGTAGCCATTTGCGCAATAAGGAAGGTCTGCAAAACAGTAGTCTGCTCTGCAATAACGTGGAGTAGCGAAGAGTGTGGGGGGCTGGCAATGCTGGTCCAATTACATCAGTCCGTGGAGGCGTCTTCAAATCGGAGGTGGCTTTCGAATGTGCTTCAGAGCAAGTGGAGTGCCGGACAAGAGAAAAGCCAAGTAGATTTCTTTTTAGTGCTCCGGTAAAATTAGAGCCAGGTTGATGAAAGAAAATGCCCTGGGTCCTCTGCTTGAAGTTTCCGTGTTAAACAAAAGACTCTTGAAAAATTATAGAATTTACATTGAGTAGAATTTATATTACTTCCATGAAGATGGAAGTTTCCTAGTAGGAAAGAAGGCACTAAGGGGTCATTTCCCATGGGGAGGGAAGGGACATTCAGGAAGGAGTGCAAAGGACAGTCTGAGTGCAAAGATGAAGGTAAGGTGGTCCCCAGTGACCTCAAGCATTGTGGAGCCCTGTCTTTGTTGTCCCAGTCATCGATCAGATGGGCTGGGGAAGGACATTCTTTGATGGTAGAGAGCTAGAAAATTGAAATCCAAGTTTTGGGTCCATGGGCAAAAATGCTGAAGATCATATGGTACATATTTTACTTTTACTTTTTTCCTTTTTGATTTTTCTAGCTTTACATGAAAACTAGCTTTGCATCCGTACCCATGTAAACAGGGTAAAAAGCTGGGGGTGGAGTATGAGGAAAAAATAACAGAATTAAAGTATCCAGAAAGCACAAGTCTTTCCCAAGATTTGGAAGAGACTCTACTCATCAACTAGAAAAAAATAATCCAGAAACTTGCACATTCTACTTCCAGCAGTGTTTACCATACTTTTCTAGGATAAATATCACGAGTGCCAAAGCAGCATTGTTGCTCTGGCCAACCTCAATGAACTGCTCTTGGGACAGCTGTGCTGAGGAAGATTCTGAAGTCACAGGAGGTCTCAACACCCACAAAGAAGGGAATGGCGGTGTGTATTCCAGCTCTCTCAACCCTCAGGTGCCAATGACCAGCTTCAGATGTCATTCACTAAGCACTGCCATCCTCTCTGGTCTGAGCGACCCCTCCACATTCCTCATTCTTCAAGATGCAACCTCACAGAACACATCCTGGCTTGCTAAGAACTTTAGGTCAGACTATATAAAGAATGATTGTACATATTCACGTTAGATATCAGGTTTATGTTCTATGTGTTATTAAATATGAATCAGTTTTTAGCCACACACCTTCACATGGAAAATAGAATGTGTAAAAATAAGTTGATGTTTATGTTGATTCTTTCTGGGAAATGGACATGCCCTGGTGTAAGTGAAACGGACGTCCCCATGGCTGAGGGGGAGCACATCCAGGTTGGCCTAATGGAAAAATGGAGAAGACAGCTCTCTGGGTAGTGTAGCTTTGCTGGAATTCAGAATATTCACATCCTGCTGCTGATATCCCCCACTGGCGTCTCCCAGGCCAGCAGAATTGCTACTATGAGTTGATACATCATCTCCAGGATGCCCCAAATTGAAGGCAAACACACTACTAGGCAGGGGTCACGCACAAAACCAATAACCCTATTCCCTATCATCCAATCAGCTAATAACTTCCAAAGAGAGGGTAGGAGTTAAGGGAACTGCAGGATCTTCTCTGTTACTTATTTTAAAAAGATGTGACGTAGATTGAGTAGGAACATTAGCCGCAAAGAGCTGTGCTGGAAAAGGCCTCTCTGGACAGAGCTGACTGTGAAGGCTCTGGGTTCCTGAGAAGAGAGGATGTCAAATCAAATCCACGAACAGTTTTTACTTACCTCCTAGATGCTCTGGGATCCACTGCACAACACACAGGCATGGCATGAACAGATGGTCGAGGGTCACCGATGAAATGGCTTAGTAGGAGAGATCTCACCATGCTTTGAGAGACCACTTATCTTTGTTTTTACTTATTTTCATGATTTTTTTAAAAACAGATTTTTTTTTACTCTGTAGCAGAAGATAGAGAACTACAGCTAGCATTTCCCCATTTGTATAGCTTGGAGAGCTTTGTCACATTTCTGAGAACCACGTGGGCACTTTCAATACCACATTTTACCTGTGAAATCCTCCCCCCCCCACCAATGTCTGCCCTTGAAGTGCTTCTGGTTTCGAGGAAGAGGACAGACGAGGCAAGTGGCTAGAATACCTCCCAATACTGCATGTCACAAACACCTCAGGGAGAAAAACAAACAGACGGCACACTGTTGTTGGGTGCATCATCACAGGCCTGGACCCCAAATGGGAGAGGCAAAGTCTACCTCAGCCACGGGCAATCAGGAATAGGCCTAGCATATGTTTCCTGAAGTTGCTCAGTTGCTAGTCCTGAGCTTCCCTTCAGAGTGGAGACTACATCTCATCCTGGGAAGAAAGTCTCCTTCAGTGGGAACACAGACATCAGTCTGGAACATCACATGTGGCCACTTTGATCACTGGGGCAATCTTTTCCAGACTGGCCCTTTAAAACTTGAGGTTCCTGAGGGGGGGGATCCTGGTACAGGGAAACAAAAACAGCTATTGATGTTTAGTTTCAAGGCATTTCTGTACTTTGGCTTTTCTTGTCTTCCTTTCTCCCCATGTTCCCTTTTCCTCCGACGCCCACTTGCAGCCTCCCTAAGGTCTCCCTGGATTTGATCTACTGACCTGGGTGCTGAGGCTGGATTTGAAATCTTCTGAAGGGTCCTTAACATGCCAGACTTAACAGGCCTGCCTGGGCCAGCTGCTGTCTCTGAGCTGCCACAAACTCCAAGGATTGTTTGGCAATAAAAATCAGCTATAAAAGTGTGAAAAATACCAGAGACCTAAATGCGAGAGGGAGGCAAGGGCGGGGGGGGGGGAGACATGGCTCTTACACCCTTTTAGTGGACATCTGATTTATTTTTTAAGTGGAAAAGCCACTTTTATAGCTACTGTAGTTCAATTATCTCTAATTTTACACATTTTATGCAAATTCTTCCATCTTAATTGCAAATGAGAAGGAAACTTATTTTTTAAAGCAGAAAAACAAGGTATAGTTTTGTATTTCCTTTTCAATTTTTAATTCCTATTCGTGGTTCAGCACCATTAAACTTTTAAAACTCTTTTTACACAGTTGTTTAAAATTATGTGTAATTTAAAGCACACTCGCATGTTCACAAACACCCATAGCCTTAAACAAGTAGCTAATTTTATTCCCAGACCTCACTCTCCCTCTCCTGGAAGATACTTTGATGTTCTCCTACTTGTAGTTTCAAAAGACTGCAAAAGGATATATTTAAAAGGTTTCACAAAGAAATTTAGTATCTTACACATCAAGCACATTGGAACATATTCTAAGTGTTAGGAAACCTGGATGCAGGTTCTTTGCGGAGTTGCCCAGATTTCTAACCAGCAGTGCACTGGTTGATATTTGACAACCAACTCTCTTGGGAGGTAACTAACCACGACTCTCTGATTCGTGGTGGTCGACAATTTCCATGGTGTAAACACTGCTGTCATGGCCAGTTTCAAGCTACTGACGTGACATCACCGAACCTGGAGGTGGGAAGAGACGGTCTCCGTTGGCCCGCATGAGCACGAAGCACCAAGCACACCACTGCCTCCAGCACCTCCCACTTGCCTGGGGGTTTTCAACTGGCTCTTCTCGGATTTGGCACCTCTAGAGACAAAAGGCCAATAAGAAACAAGGTTTCCACACTGGAGAGGTGTTTCAAAGATGTTACAGACTGTCAGGAAACTTGGCATAATGCTTACCAACCTAGAGTCAGGAGTTTCGGGCAAGAATCTGGCAATGCGCAACCACCTAACCCGCGCCGCATCTTTGCCCTGGAGTCTGTCTCCTCATGTCTACAATGAGAACGGAGTTTGCTCTGCTGTGGGCTTATCTTCTAATGGCAAAAGAGCTAATAGTTGTAGAATCACTTGGCAAACTGAAAGGGATATGCAAATAAAGGCTAAATATCGTCAGGGTTCATTTAACAATGATCGGTTTAGTCACCAACAGTGTCTCAAGGTCACCATGGGAAACACAGAGACGTACATGACAGAGTGCACAGAATTACTCTTCGATAGATTGTGATTTAGGGTTTTCAAGACGAAATTGCATCCCAGTCATTTGTGGGAAATTTAAGTATTTTTCTGAGCCCTGAATCTGGAGAAAAATCAGTCAAGGCATCAGGGAAAGAGAAAAAAAGTACTATGACTCTCGGAGAGGATTAAAGCTTAATTTTGATCTGAGCTGGCCTTCTCCATTGGGAAGGACAAAGTGAGCGCTGAGAAGGCTAGGGCTGACAGTCCCCGGCAGGAATGAGGGGCGCCCGCCCAAGGCTTCAGAGATGGTGGTGGCGCTCAGGGGCCCGCATGGCCTCCTCCCCTCACTACACACGGTATTACACTGGAACCTTCCTCAGGTGCCCACACAGATAACTCGTGGCCAAGACCTTTCCAGGCCAGGTCCTCTCTTCCTTACCAATCCTATTTGATTCCAGCATATCGAGCAGAGGGGACACAATCATTTGCCTCCAACAAAAATCCAGGCTGCCCTGAAACCAGAAGCGCCGGAGAAGAGACAGGAAGGTGGCGTGCGTCTCATTAGGCGCTCTGCCTGGCAATAATCAGGCTTGCTCGGCTAACGGCGGACTCCCGGCAGCTGGGCGCACACTTATTTCCGTGAAGGCAAACGAGGAGCACACATGAGTCCCCGACTTCTACCTCTTCTCTTTTCTCTGTTCCCTTTGTGACTTCATGCTGGTTTGCAATTTGTGTTTCCACCACTGTAGTTAATTCTAAGACACAGTCGATCAACTCATAGCCTCCTTAGTAATGGAAGTGCTTCTAAATAAAATTGCGTGAAGCTCCACACTTCAATGGAGAGGATCCCTACCAGCCCTTCCATCTTGTACTGAGCTGGCTACCCTTTGCTGAAGTTACATTGATAGCATAATTAATGAAATAAGCTTTTCTTCTGACTTGCCTAACTAGCTATGCCAGGTGACTTGGAAATTCTCTCTTTATTAGGGAGCACTGCTACCTGGATGGGCTGAGACCTTCCCACATCACCTTGAGCAGCCAAAATAGTCCACCTTGAGCACGTGACTGAGACCTGACAGGCTGAAAAATACACAGGCCTCATAATGCATGTCAACAATTTTACTATCTGGTACAAATGGAAACTTGCTGAATTTATTCCCTAAAATGCTTTTTATGCTTTTCTTGGTTCTGGCTTAGTGGTAATGTATTTAAATGTCTGGAAGAAATATTCAAAAGAATGAAACACATAACTTCAGTTGAGATGCCTACATTTCAAACCAAATACTGGCAGATCAGTGAGTATCTAGGTTAATACTATCCTTATTTGATTAGGATAATTCACAGAGACACTGGCTCATTCCTTCAGATCCTGCCTTTTAACCAATCAATATTTTTAGGGTTATGGTTTTCAGAAGGCAGGTGATAATTTTGGAGATAGCATCTCAAGGTGTTGCTGACATTGAGATGCATATTTAATATGTTCTTGGAGTGACAGAGCACAGCCATGTTGGAATCTCTCCCCCCCAGAAATACACACACACCCACAGTGCCACTAACTTTTAAATTTTTGAAGTTCTAAAATAGATTTAGCAAAGGGGCTCTTATTAATGTCAGTGAAAATGTGGAAATTTAAGGGGTGGGCAGTGCCTACCTTTCCCACAGATGTGCTTGCTGTCTTTTCAGTGTCCCAGAATCCCTGAGAAGGAGAGAGAAGAAGCAGGTCTCCACACAAAGATCAATAGTGGGGATGGGAAGGAGGAGCAGTGAGGACAGCTGTAGCTGTGGGCTGGTACTTCACCTAAATTAGCACATGTCACTACCTACACGAGTAGGGGATTACATGAGAACAGGGTAAGGTAGGGGAAAACAAAGGGCAAAAAAAAAAAAAAAAAAAGAGAGAGAGACTTGGATTTTTCTTTTAGAATGTCATTAAAAAATATCTATTTTAATTTCACGTGACTAAAATTATCTGCTTGCTTTGTATTAATTTTGCCTTGACTGAAATTAGTTGTCAGACCTCTGTTTATAGCCTAATTACCTTTTCCCTGAAAAAAAGGAGGTAAAAGAAATAACAATAAATTCGTAATGCAAAAGCTACAAGTTTGTAGTATTAGTACAGATTAGGGATGGTTCCAGGAACAGGGTTTGAAAATAATTTAAAGGAATCTGAAGGAGGCTTGTATTTCTCAGAAGACTATTTTGCCCGTACTCTCCTCATTGTTTAGTGCCACGGTTATGACTCGTGGCCACAAACACTTGAGAGTGAGTCGTGCCCGGGGGTGGCTAATTTAGTACCATCTATTTTATTTGGCTCTCTTACCAAGCCAGCTAGATCCTCGAGTGTTCACGCTCAAGATCATGGTTGGCAAAATTTCCTGTCAAGGGCCAAACTGCAAATATTTTAGTCTTTATGGGCCATCTAGTCTCTATCCCAACTACTCAGCACTGCTGTTGTAGTGTGGAAACAGCCACGGACAATATGCAAACAAATGTGTGTGACTGTGTTCCAATAAAATTTTATTTACAAAAAGAGGCAGTGGGCCAGATTTGGCTCACTGGCCGTCATTTGCCAAGCCCTGCTCTGGACAATTCAACCAATGGAACATGAGGAGAAGCTAATGTACACACAGCATGGCAGAGAACTAGTGTTCAACAAATATATTTTAAACAAACGTGAGTATCAATGCAACAAACAAAAACATACTCAATAGCAGAAATGCAGGATTATCTCCAAGTCAGAATTCATGGGTTCAAAAAAAAATCACTGCTTCAGTAACTTCTTGTAACTAATGAAAATAAGTAGCAGATGAATATGATGGCAACACAGAGAAAAGATAACCAAGAGCCCCCTGTTTACCGAAACCTAGTGAGAGGCAAGCTATGTCCAATTAGCCATAGACAGCGCCACCACGTTACCATGCCACGTGTGGCTGAGGTTTACAACATGCCCCTCCGCCAATGACATTGGCTAAGTCAGGGTGATGTGAAATGTATTTTTAAAAAAATATGCATCAAAATGAGCAGCGTTTAAAAAGTTATCTCCCTCGAAAGGGTGAGCTTCAGTTGTCCCATAAACAAGCACCAGATTTGGGAAGAAAAGTTATGGGTCTCCATCTTGTCCTGCTTCTCGCCTTGTGGCCGGTTTCCTCATCTGTATTATGAGCACTGGACCATATGATCAGTGGTTCTCAAACTCTGACTCTAAGCCCCTCTGATGCCAATGCTACTTCAACTATTTGCTTTTTAGGTAGAGCCCTAACTTATTCTATTATGCTTTTTCCCTAAGGGTGATATGTTGAACTGGCTTTTTCTCCTCCACTGAGCAAGTTCCCATTCCCCCCCCAACCCTCCCCAAACCCCTCGAGCGGAGAGTCTCATCTGAAATGTGAAGACAGCCCATCTCCCCACAGATAGCCAGAGACCCAGAGCAGTCAGGACGGCAGCTGAAGGCCCCTCTCCAGGCCGAGCCTGCAGTCATCTTGGGCATCCTGAGCATCCCTCAGCTGGAGGGGCTTTCCCCGCTCAGTGCCTGGACCATTGCCAAGAAGATCTGTCCAGCTGTAAGCCTGATTTTATATAGTTATTTTCACTTATTTTTTATTTCGCAAGATGTAAACGAATCTGTTTAACTAGGAAATCACGTCCCTTGAAAGTGATTATAACCTAATTTGACATGCAGTATTTGTACACTTATTCTAGTGTTATGATGCATTCACCATGTTTACATAAATAGAGATTTCTGTATAATTACTACAAGATAATGTAAAGAGTTAATCACATGAAATCCCCCAAAATCTCATTTGGGTAAATTTTTTTTTTTAATTTGAAAGTAAAATTTCCTTTGGAAACAAAGTGGGCCCATTTCCAAAATGTTCTATAAATCATCTTTGAGAGCCTTAGAAAAACATCTCCTTTCTTCATCCATTCTTGTTTGCTCATTTATTGATAGAGTCAGATAATTTACTGTGTATCTAATACGTGCCAGGTACCAACAGAGATAAAATTGACATGTTTCTTGCCTTCAAGGGCATTACATCTAAAGAAGTCTGGAAGACTTCTTGGAGAAAGGTGAAGCTCTGCCTTGATCTGTTCTGCTTACCTTTGATTTTCTACTATGTTTTCTTCATGAAAAATACATTGGAAGACATATACAAGAATGATTTGCATAGAAAGAAATGGAGAAGGGAGAGAGGCAAAATTAGCATGAAATTCTAGAGGAAGAGTTGCAAATATTTGAAGTGTTTTCTTTTTATATCTTATTAGCTAGGAAAGGTATTTCCCCCAAACTGAAATATTTTACTAAAATTAAGAAGGAACAATCACATAAAGAACGACCGAATAGTTCTAAACCAATTTAAAAAAGGCCTATTTGTCTCTCTTCCTGAGGTTAAATAAATGCTTCTCTTTGCACTCAGTTGCTTCCATTCATTCTGCTCGTACCATATGTGTAGCTCCATCTTAGCATCTTTGAGGGTTAAAATTTAGGAAAAAGGCCTGCCACGGTAGATCACGCTGTCTGAAGAGTGTAAAGAGGGCTGGAAAAACATCTACAGTGGCATCAGTGTTGGAAAGGTGAGGATGTCACTGGAGGTGCACATTTCACAAACAACATATTCTCTTGTCACTTGCACTGGACGCCGCACATTCAGGTGAACCACGGATGAGAAAGTCCTTTCATTTCCCCTGGGAGAGCTATTCCTCCATCAACACGTTCCTTCTCTCAAATCCTTGGGCTCTTCTCTTTACTGTGTTTTCTAGAAGACAAATAACATTTAGACATAGTTATAAAATAATATCTTCAGTGAAATAGGACAATTATTTATTTTTAGGATGAGTTCCATACAATTCCCATCCAAAAATTGTCAGGATGAGAGATAGAGATTCAAGAATGGAGTGTCCCAGTACTTCAATGAGATGTTATTCAAATCAGTGTACATGGGTAAAAGTACCGAGTATGCCTTATTGTTCATGAGTTCGTTTAGTTTACTTCAGAAAGAAAGAATCCAAAGTATACATCATTTGGCCACAAGGTCCTACAGAACTAAAACATGTTGTGTATTAGAGTGAGCATGGTATTATACCATTATTTGTTCAACTGTGTACTCCTAAACTATTTCTAGAATTGACTTATTCCTAAGCCATCAATTAGGCAACCCTTAAAACATAATACCCTACAGGCTAGCTATTTAACCATGTACAGCCTATTTGCTATATAGGTTTTCCATTCAGGTCTGAGTTCCATTTTGTCCTCCCATTACAGATGCATCATAGAGTCATCTTTGTGAAGAAGCATAATAATGTACTTTATATCCTAGTTCTGCTATGAGTCCCATGGTCCTAAGAGCAAGTTACTCAACCTCTCGGTGCTTTGGTTCCACTTGCTGTAAAATGGAAATAACAATTCCCATTGTTGTGGGGATTTAAATGCCTTATCACAGAGGGGACTTAGAGCTTTGCCTGGCACATTATGAGGGGATAGTCAATGTGTGCTAATTATAGTGGAAGCTGCAGTAATCATGCTGGCCTTGGATGGCATTCATACACACTCACTGCTATATTGTACCTGTTCATTTTCATTTAGCCTATTCCCTAAATTCTAAGCCCTTGTGAAACATTATTAATGCCAATAGGAGCCTAAGGTAATGAAAAATAATCTGAGTATATGTATTCTCTCTACTTCCCCAAATCTCCAAGGTATTTTTGTCTTCCATCATGTGGCTAATTGTGAAGTGACTACATTCATGACCACTTTTTATTTGCATATTTGATGTTTCTAGTGGAAACACTAGATACTAACAATGACACTATCAATAATATGGGAAACTTCCTGATTAAAAAAAGAAAAGTTCCTTTTTATTGTCTGCCTCTCATTTTGGCCTCCTTTCCTTCCTAAGCGACCTTACTCACCCAGCCAGACTACAGAAGACGAACACGCAGGAAGTGCAAAATTTCCAAGCTTCACCTTCCCTCTCCTTCCACCAATCAGTGCTTATTAAGCTCCTCAGGTAAGTTTACTTATTTTTGACATGAGTTCTTTATTGGCAGTAATCATCTTAGGAAAAGAAATGCTCTCTCCTGCTGCATCTGTAGCATTTTCATAGAGCCACATCCAAGATAACTTGATAATAGTCTCGAGGGAATGACAGCAAGTTTCTGAGGAGAGTCTTCTCTGTAAGAGCACCACATGCCCCAATTTTGAGGCAAATGCCCCAGTTTTAACATGCTGTCTCCCCTGTGTTCCCAAGAGCAGATCTAATGTTCTCTTCCTCCAGGTCTCTGTTGATTGCCTGAACTGTGATAATGCTGCTTGAAATGGCGAGGGAATGGGGTAGAATTGGAGTTATCCAAATCAAAAACATGTCGGATGAGACTCACAATCCAATAATAGACACTCTATGAGGCCTCCCTGAGGGTTGTCGGGTTTTTAGCAGAATATTAGCTGGCTACTTAACACACTCTATTGTCTTCACTTAAAGGCTCTAAATCCAGAAGCTTTGTTTAGTTTTACTAAATAAGATACCTAAGGAAATGGAATCCCTTTTACTCTCAACTGGTATGGATGAGGGGAAAGCACTCCACTGTATCACTGCTCTTCGCACACTGCAAGAAAATGCACTACCATGAAGATCTGTGTCTGGTCTGCTTATTAAAGTGTTCACAGAATAATTTAATGCAGCTACTTTTCCTTTCATGCTTTTCAATGGAGGGACATGAGAAATAGGTTTTTTGTTTTTAATTTCCTCTAAGCTCTAAAATGCAACATTTTGGATTTGAGAAACCCAAATAAAAGACAAAAAAGTATCAGCAGTGTCTTGCTAAATGTTATACTGGTTTCTAAATAAGCTTAGGAGAGAGCTTTAGTCAAAACAGGATTACAATTTCTCTGGCTCACCTTCTGCAAACATAACTTGCTTCTGCCTGTGGCACACCCAAAGTGGAAAAATGTTAGATGTGAGATTTATAAAAAGTGACACAGACACAAGCAATGCTTCTAATAAATAATATATTATTATAAGAGAAACAAAGTGATTGAGTAATGTCACGCTAATGACTCCTCTCCAATGGCTAGAACACCTGCTCCAGCGTTGTTTTTGTTCAGGTTTCTTTTCTTTGCTTGGTAGAACTACATCCAGGAAGAATAACCTACATGAAGTCATTTACCAAGGTGACTAAACTACCTTCTGTTAGGGTGTCAAACTGTCCCAAATTGGGAGACCAAATAGGAATTGGGATGTTGGAGTGAGCACATACTGTGAAACACTGATGGTTATTCTCATCCTAACTGCTCACGTGGACCTCAGACTGCTTTTGAGAAATCTCACCAAGGCCCAGGGACCATTTTACACACTGCCTTTCTAAATTTTACAGTGAAAACAACCCAAACTGGAATGAATCAACATGTGTAAAGGACTGTGAGGCAGCTCTGTCTCTCCCTAGATCTCAATGATTGTTACAGAGGTAAAGTCTCCAGTCATTCCTCCAGCTCCAAATTGTTATTTGATCTATGGCAAATGTCAACAGTTACGGGGGCCTATTTATTTCTATTGCATGGGGGAAAATCCACCTTATTTATCAGAGGGATCAAATATAGGCAAGAGGCAAAAATGTGGCTGAAAATTTACAAGTGTCCTGTGATCGACATTAATAATAAGTTTGGGCCTTATTTGGTTAGAAAAATCATTATTACTAAGTAAGAACAAGCTTGGATGTTGTAAACACATTTCTTATACAAGATTCCTGATTTATCCACTTGCTATCTAATCTATAGGCCACAAAATATACAGTCATCTTGATGCCATCCATCCTCAAAGCACTGACATCTGCTATTCTAGAAAAGGCCATTTCACATAGTTTTCTATTATAATAGCTGAACTTGTCTCTTAATGGGATTCAATGGGGTTTCTAGAGTAGAGGGAAAAATAACAATCATTTCCATTTTTTCTACGTCCTCAAAGCTAAGATTTAGCAATGATTTCACATCTTTTCTATAAGAATAGGCTCTGAATCTTGGGCCATGGGAATCAGGTGTAATAATCATGCAATGATATTCTTGAACCTCAATTCTTTTCTAAAGACTATTTAGCATGGGTTGGCCTATATTTGCTAGGCAGACTGGGAGGCTGAAGAAACAAAAATTTATTTTCTCACAATTCTGGAGGCTAGAAGTCCAATATCATATTGTTGGAAGGGTTAGCCACTTCTGAGCCATGAGGAAAGGGTCTGTTCCAGGCCTTTCTCCTTGGCTTATAGATGGCCAACTTCTCCCAGTGTCAAAAAAAGCTCTTCCCTCTTTGAGTATGCCTGTGTCCTAATCTCTTCTTTTAAGGACAGAAATCATATTGGATCAGGGTCCAACCTGGTGATCTCATTTTAAAGGCTCTGTCTCCAAATACAATTACATTCTAAGGTGCTGGGGGTTAGGACTTCAACAAATGAATTTTGGGAGGATACAATTCAGCCCATAACAGTAAGGGATGTACAAGTCATCCCGCCAATACATGGGAACAAAACCCATTCTGTCTACTTCCACTTAATTCTAGTCTTGGGTTAGTGATTATTGCATGGCTATGTGAGTCAACTTTTTCACAAATTAACATCATTGTGCTTTAACTACCTAATACCGCATGCTTGGAAACTTAGACTTTATGCACAAGTGTGGAGGAGCATATATCAGTGTGCAGAGATCCTGGATATAATAACACTCTTTGATGTCACTTACTTTTTATGGACTGTAGAGCATTGAGCTCTGATGCCCAAGGATCGTTCTGGACCTACTACTTTTTTAAACAGTAAAACAGCAATAAACATGACATTAAAGTAAGTTGTCTAAATTGCAAATAAATTAATGTAGCAATTGTTTAGCCTATAACTAGACAAATGCATATGAGAATGTTCATCAAGCCTATATGGTGGGAGCCTCCTGGCATGAAGAGAAATCTTCAAGTGTGTCCTGTGACATGTTCTCAGATAAGTCAGTGGTGTATTGTGGCTGACTTGGGATGAAGAACTTGGAAAAGTTGCCACGTGTGCAGTTCATTTTAGGCAAACCACTACTTAGCTAGTTGATCTGGGGTTCTGGGCTTTTCAATAAATTGTACTTCATTTCAGGGCTGTGGATGACATCAGAGAAGGGTTTTAAGTCCATAAGAATCACTTGGAAAGAAAAATACCCAAAAAACTTTTGGGTGCCTGCTTTGTGTTGAGCACTGGGGGGGTCTGAGGTGCCTGCCCTCAAGGCTTGTGGACAGGTCAGACACCTACCTGAGTGATGATGAGACAATGTGCTGCTTGAGAGAGGGGCACACTGGCAGGACCACGATTTGGAGAGACCGAAGAAAGCTTACTGAGAGTGTAACATTTGACGAGGCTTTGAAACAATGATATCACAGGTAGAAAAGTGGGGCAAGTCATGGACATTTGAAAGTGTGTGGCGTATTCAGCAACCAGCAAGTGGTGATGTGGCTGTGTGAGGGGAGTGAGAGAGAAATGGAAGTTAAGGTTTGAAAGTAGGATAGGGACACCCAGTAAAGGACCTTGTACACATACTGAAATGTCCAGATACTGTCTTTTGGACAATGAAGACCAGTATTTATTTTTTTAAATTTATTTTTGCTAGCTTTATTGAGATGTAATTGAAATTTAACTTTGTATAAGTTTAAGTTTTACGATGTGTTGATTTGATATATTTATAAATTGTAAAATAATTACCACCATAGTATTAGCTACTCCCTCCGTCGTGTCCCATAATTACCATTTTTTCGTGGTGAGAACATTTCAGATCTACTCTCTTTGTAATATTCAAGTATATGATACAGTACTACTAGCTACAATCACCATACTGTACATGAGATCCCCAAACTTAACCTTGTAACTAGAAGTTTATGACCTATGACTGATATCTCCGCATGTTCCCCAACCCCTGGTAATTACCACTCTACTCTGTTTTTCTAAGTTTGGCTCTTTTATATTCTACATATAAGTGATATCATATAGTGTTTGTCTTTCTCTGACTTATTTCACTCAACTTAATGCTCTTAAGGTCCATCCAAGTTGTTGCAAACAGCAGAATTCCTTCTTTCTCATGGCTGAATAATACTCCACTGTATGCTTATACCACATCTTCTGGAGTACCTGAATCTGGTTTCAGCATTTTAAAGTAAATACATCTAGCATTAATGTGGCAGAGGACCTAGAGGGACACACTGGAACTATTTTGAGCTCAGAAAACTATGACAAAGAGCTCAACTAGGGCAATGTCAGCAGAGAGCGTGGACGACAAAGTGGAGAGAGTTACAGGATGCAGAATGAACAACATGAGTTAGATGCAGGGTCTGAAAGAGAGAGGGAGGTTTTCCTTCTTTACCCCGAATTCATATAACTTTACTGGTGTCTCAGCACAGGATTTTGCTGAGGCCATTATGTTACCCCATATTAAAAAAAAAAAAAAAGCAAACAAACCCATGGCTATAAAGATTGCCTATAGATAGTGTAGAAATGCACCACTCACTCTTGCCATTGAAAAAAACCCCACACTTGTTTATTCAATCTCTGACTCACTAACCTTCTTATATTGACAAGTTAGACAAAAGTGAAACTGCAAAGACCAGTGCTGAACTTCCCTCCATCAATGATATCGGCAAGTTCTTTGCTGATTAGATAATCATTTTGAATGTTTTCTTAACTTTTTATGCTGTTCACAATGTAACAGCTACAAACCCAAGATACCTTTAATCTGTATTATTGACATTTCCCCCACCATTTTCATAAGTTTTCAAATCAACAATTTACCAAGCCCTGATTTGCAGCATGTGCTCATTTTCAAGGTACAAATACTCCCACCATGGCTGAGTTCAGGCTCCCAACATGATGCTATTGAGCACAAAGTGGGAAAGAGATGCACAGTATCACACCATCCTGTAGTATTTTAGCACAGGATACAATTGACCTAAACACCTCAAGAGTACAGATGAATGTGGTAAGATAATTGGGAAGGGAGAAGTGTTGAATATATATTACCTTTCTTTGTAACATGATTTCTCTAAGTTTTCCTTATTTAATTTTTAATAGTGGTTGTACCTAATAAGCAACTCAGAAAATTCCTGAAGAGTTAGCCATCAGTTCTCACAATCTCAGCATATCCTGACTCATATGAAGGATACACTGAGGGTGAGCAGAGAGCTCTAAGGCAGTCGCTCAGGGACCCAGGCTGAAAAGGCTCCACCATCTTGCAGCTGTGCCATCTAGAAAAGACTGCCTCCAAAATTACGACAGAAAGAGGTGGGATGGTCACATGAGTTGGACAGAAAATGACATATGTTCCTTAAAATTCATTTTCTTGAACTTGTTTAAAAGATTGCAATTTATGACAAGGCTGGTAAACGTTTTCTTTCTCATGCTCAGGAATTGGAAACACTGAGTTAGTCTATACATTGTCTGCTATGGTCACACCACCACGAGATGAAATATCTTCCTGCAGGGAACCAAAAATCTTCCTGTCCAGGGGCACCTGGGTGGCTCAGCTAGTTGGGCGTCTAACTCTTGATTTTGGTTCAGGTCATGATCTCCGGGTCGTGAGCTCAAGCCCCACATTGGGCTCCGTGCTCAGTGCAGAATCTGCTTGGGATTCTCTCTCTCCCTCTCCCTCTGCCCCTCCCGCCCCCTCAAAATAAATAAATAAAATCTTAAAAAAAAAAATCTTCCTGTCCAAAACTGTTCTTTTCGTAGTCTTTCTCATCAGTAAATAGAACCACATACAACCAGTCATTCATGTCTGCAATTGGGGACATTTGTTCCCCTAACACTTAAAATCCAATAATTTGACAACTCTTCCTCCAAAACATGACCTGATTCTTCCATTTCTTTCCATCTGCACTTGGAGAACTCTGCTCCAAAGCCACATCATGTTGCCCAGGACTGCCTGAGGAGCCCCCAACTCCCACGACTTTCTTCTTTTCCAAACTTCCTCACTTCAACCCATTTTCCACAGTGCAGCCAGAATAATTTTTAAAATGTTAATCAGATTATGTCATTCTGCTGCTTAAGTTTATTTTCTATTAAGCTTAAAATAAAATCCAAATTTCTTAACTTGCCTGATATAGCCCTATAGACTTTGATCCTGTCTGTTTCTCCAACCACATCTTGTTCCATTTTCCCTTTTTGGAGTACTTCTGTCACACAAATGTTTTTGAGCTCTGTGAACATATCAAGTCTTTGCCTACGCCATCCTCTCTACCTGCAATGCTCCCATCCCTGTCTTCGAGTTCTCAGCTCAAATGTGTCTTCCTCTGATAGATCTTCCTTGATTGCCTAACCTAAATTAATCCTCCCTAGAGTTTTCCCATAGAACCCATAGTGCTTATCACGAATTATTTAAGTTTTTATTTAAATTCCAGTTAGTTAACATACAGTGCTATATTAGTTTCAGGTGTACAATATAGTGATTCAACACTTCCATACATCACCCGGTGCTCATCACAAGTCCACTCCTTAATTCCCACCCCCTATTCAATCCATCCCCCTGCCCACCTCCCTTCTGGTAACCATCAGTTTGTTCTCTAAGAAATATGGAACACTTCATGAATTTGCCTGTCATCCTTGCACAGGGGCCATGCTTATCTCTGTATCATTCCAATTTTAGTATATGTGCTGCCAGAGTGAGCAGAGTACTGACCACAATTTAAATTGTCTGTGTATGCACGTGTTCAATGTCCATCTCCCCTACTAGAATGGCAGTTCATGAAAGCAGTATGTTCCATTTGTTCGGGATGATATACCCAGTACCTATATACCACCTGGCACATTTTAAGTCCTCTTGGAGACCAGGAGGAAAGAAGAGAAAGAAAGTAACAAAGAAAGAAAGAGAAAAACAGAAAAGGAAAGAAGGGAGTGAGGAAGGAAAAGAAAAAGGTAGTCAAGCTAGCATATTTTCATTTTTACTCATTTTTTTCACTAACAAGATGGGTGACCTTAAGTAAGTCACATAACCCTCTTTGTCATTTTTCCTGCCCATAAATGTTTAAGTGTCATCATAGATGGGATGCCCTCAAGAATAGAGACAATTGTCTGCATTTGTGGGGGAAGGAGGGGAGGAAAGTTGGAGTAGAAGGGAGGAAGATCTAGAAACAGGTTGGTCCTACTGTGGGGTTGGGTCTCTGGGGGTGGGGAGAAGGCAGGGGGCAGAACCTCAGATACCTTTGTTTTCCAAAAGCAAGGAAGACCCAGCCAGTGATATAGGAACTCTGTTAAGAAGATGGCCCTGCATGGTCCTTCCAGGCCAGTGGGCTGGTGAACTTCCCCACCCCCAGCATGGAACAAGCACCATGATTCTGTAGTGGAGGAGAAGAGCCCGGAAGCAGCCCTGGTTGGCCCTGAAAGCAGCTTGCCTCAGAGGTGATCTGTATGGTCTGGTGACTGTGGCAGTACTGACACGTGCCCAGCGGACAGACAGCAACCAAGGGCAGACGCCCCACCCCTTCCAGGCACCTCCATCACCTCAGAACTATGATGAGAGACAATCTCAGGGATTTGATGGGAGGCAGCTACAGAGACTGGGTTGACATGACTGCCTCCTGCAAAACATGGCCTTGAAATAGGAGAAAAATTCACATAAGAATGGTTATATTTACTTGCACACCTGAATCTATGAGTTGAACTCCAACCCGCCACATAATAATTTTGATTAATTTCCTTTGTCTTCCACCTCATTGACCATGTGCTCTTGGTTCCTCTCATCCCCTCACTCTTGTCTGATCTCTGTTGCCATCTATCTTCTCCCCATTTCTTCCTTTTATTCTTCCTTCCCCCAGTATCCTCCTCCAGATATTTCCTTTTGTACTGCACACTACCTTCTAGCCCACAGAATCCAGAGCAAGAGAAGCCAAACCCCGAAATGGAGGCCCCCGTCTGGTCTCTGCCTCCCTCACAGGCCCTCCAAGCTCTGTGGCCTCAGTCATGTTTTCTGATGTTTTAACACCTCTCTTGTCTCCCCTGCTCCCCCAGTGATTTTCTGCAGTCTCCCTTTTTCTTTCCATGTTGATCCTTAAGACTCTTCTGTGATTTCACTAATAAAAACATTTCCATTAATCAAAACACCTTAAAAAAGAAAAAGAAAAAGGAAAATCTCTCTGCCTATGATATAATGGCCAAAATCCTTCACCTGGCTTTCCGTACTTCTCCAAAATGGAAGACTCCGCACTCACTGCTTCCACGAGTCTCTTATGGAAACCCTTTTCTCCAGATGGACCTGGATTGTTACTAAATTCACACACCTCTTAATCTTATCCAAGTCACTGCTTTTGCACCTACTGTTCCCTTACCTAAGTGACCTCTTTCATCCTCTCCCCCTGTGCTAATATCATCACGTGTCAAGGAACAGCCCGAGGCCTGCTAGAACCCTCCTGGTGCACACTAGCCACGTAACCAGTCCCCCATACTCCCAAACCTTATAGCTTTTATACTTCTTTTGGACTCTTATTATCACTGCTATGTACAGTTATTTATCTTTTTACCATATACATTTTCCCTTCTGAATGAGAGTATTAGCTCTTCATATCAGGGACTTACCTTTTTACTATTATTATTATTGTTGTTATTGTTATTCTTTTTAACAGTGAAAACAGTGTTACATATGTAGCAGCTTCCTCCTTAAAGGTGCATTGAATAACACTTACTGAATGAATCAATGGCATCAACTTAATATATGTTTATTAATTGAATAAGGAGACATGGTAAGAACAAAGTGAGTATGTACGGAATAAGTGAATGCCTGCAATGAAGCCAACAGACTGCCCAGATGTTCTCACCCACGGGGAGAGTTCCACAGCTCCAAGTCACAGTTGGATGATATTTACAAGGCTTAATACCATCTTTACTGACTTATCTTGAGTTTTCACTGATATCAGAAATAAATGTTTTTGTCATGCAGCCTAATTTAAAATTCTTGGCATATATGAGCATTTTATTCATAATGGGACTATTTATACTCATTTGTTTTGTTTTAATACAATTTAACTCAGAGTTACTATATAGAGACCATTATATTTTTCTGATGGCCCAGTAAAGCCAAAGATATTTTAGAAGCACATCTGGGCCAGAGGCCATTACTTTGGAGATGAGGGCATGGGGGTACAGAGAGGTTAAATACTATGTCCCCACGACACACAGCTAACTGGTGAAAAATCTCGTCTGGAATCCAAATCCCCTGAGTCCCCATGTTGTATTGTTTCCTATATCCTGGTGCCTCTGTCAGTGAAAGGATGAAAGGACAGTGTGCAATAGGGACATTCCCACCCCCACCCCATTTTTAAACACTATGAAAGATGACAGCACAACATATCCTGTGCTGTGAGCAGGAGGAGCAGAATTTCCAGCACCCTGAGCAAGTCCCTATGGCAGTTCCACTCAACTCGGGCTGGACTGAGACGGGTACATGCGTTTGATCCAGGCCCAGACACACGTGTAATACCCAAATGAGCTGAAGCCAGAGCTGAGACTCAACCATGAAGTGCGGGAGTGGCCAAGCGGGAACGAACCACCTCGGCCCCACGTGTGTGGCATTTAGGATCGTCAAGGGCTTCTGCTTACTCCATCCAATTCACCTTGACTCATAGGACTTCCGACCTGTCTCAGCTCTGTGGTAAGAGGAGGCCCAATGTACTGGTCCTCCCAATGTCCCACACGTACCTCTTAACAGTGGCCTGCTGGTCACAAAGACGTAACCCACTAGCACAGGTAGGTGATACAGGAAAAAAACAAAAACAAAAACAAAAACAAAAAAAACTTGGCTAATTAGCCAAGAGACTGGATTCCAGAGATAATCCTGCTGTTGTCTTAACTGTGTGGATTTGAAATTAGGCATTCAGTCGACACACTTGTATCAAAAGGGGGCTGGGGTTAGAAAAATGCTTTCCATACAGTGCTCAGATAGTTTCATAGAGGTACAGTAGGGTCTCCTAGGAGGGTCTCTGTGGCTTTATCAGCTGCGTTATCACATTGGGCATCCACACCTCCCAACCTGACTTCGGAACTATTCTGTCTTCATCTGTGTCAGTATCCTGCATAATGCTTAATCGGAAAAAAATAAATTCTGCTTTAAAAACAATAGTAATAAAAACAAAATTACTTTGGAAATCCACTGGAGTAGCTAATGTCTAAGGTGCCTACCAGGTCCTTTAATCTATTAGACATTTGTGGGCAGACTGAGCCTAGGGTGCTGTTCAAATCATCCCAAGTAGGTCTGATCCGGCCTGCAATCAGTCTGTGTTTTTAAAGGAGCCCACCACAGAGATTCTTCGAGAAACACCCCTTCCCCTTGAGGATCCTCCAGGCCATAAAGCAATCCAGAATTCTAGTTCAAATCAGGTCATGGATGAAGTAAATTCCTTGTAGTTTTCCCTAGGGCTTAGACCCACTGTGAAGAAGCTCTGATCTGATTTAATTGAATTCATTTCATTGAACATCAATTATATGTTATGCATTCGCTTGGTACTGTTATGCTTTGGGGCTGATATTTGTCATTTTGTTTTTGTTGTTGTTTATTTTTATTTTTTGTTTATTTTTCCATACTTCACACAGAAACTGTAACTCCTACCTCTCCATAGAGTAGGGAAATGTAGGGACTGGTGTCCTTTTTTTCCCTTACATATTTCCATTGAATTCTTCCAATCTCTGCTTAACACCAACTGAGTGTCCATTACCAAATGAGGTGCAGGGATAAATAGAAGAAAAGTTTAAAGAACATGGGCCCTATCTTCAGGGATTTAGAGTGTGTCTGAGAGAAAGGCCTCCCACAGGTAACACGAGCAGGTAACAAAGGAAGAGTGCTAAACCAGCTCGGATCACCTGCCAACGGTAAACACTAGATTTACTTGGCAGAATGGAAAGGGTGAGATTGGGGCAAGCTAGCATTTTTAGAGGTTTGACCTGTTTGTTGACGGGCTAAAAGAGTTTGGACCCAGAGAATGATCCTTATGGGAAAGGGGAGAGAGTGGAAAGAGAAGTCCCAAGGAGCACTAAGGAGGCTGGCTGCTCTGGAGCCAAAGCCGGCTGTGTGGAGAGCTCAGGCAGGCAGTCTCTGCCACTGCCTCAGTGGAGGTGGCCCACCAAGTGCCTCACCTGCTCCGGATCTCAACCCCTCAGCTCCTCCATGGAAAGCAGCTCCTGGACTCCTATTTATCTCAAAGATGCATCTCCATTTCAATGCGTTTAATGCTTGCCACGTGCTTGGAGCTCACTACCTGTGAGAGAAGCACGAGTTATTATTGCCATAATCATCGTTTACCACCTGCCTGCCACACTTGAACCCATTACTCATGCCATCCCTCTCCCAGGAGGGGCCTTTTGCCATCTCCCAGGGTCCTATACATACGTGCTCTTTGGGGGATGCATTTACCAAATGCTAAATTTTAAAGCGGCTACTTGCAAATGCTTGGGGGAACTTGAAAGGGAAAATGGTATTCGATTCAGATTCCTCAATAAATATGCTTATTTTTTTCAGAAGTTGAGGGCTGGTCAGTGTCTCTCAAAGGCAGGAAGAGAAAACAGCCTATGGAGTGACATACAGAAGGTAAGAGCCGAGATATCCAAAGTAGGGGTCTTCCCACACTCACACAATCTTTCCCCATTTTCCTCTTTCTCCCATGATCTCGGTCTCCTAAGCCAGTAATGATAATCTGGGAATAAATTCGCATTTTCTAAGGGAGAAATATTGCCAAGCCTGTTAATCTCATGCAGATGTGATGTTACTTTTACTACGTTGTAATATGGCTTCTTAAAAAACAAGTTGGAAGGGGGGGGATGCCCACCAAAAAAAACAACAAATATTCGCCAACCCATATGGTCAGTAATTGCTGTTTAATAGTCCTCCTATTACAAACCTGAGAGGCAGCAGTCTGAATTACCAGTAGAGTATTAATAAACAGGAATGAGTTAATAGTGCATAAAGACCTTCTAGTGGAACAGTGGGGGAGTTGAATATTCTTTTCTTCAGTCAGCTGTAAGTAATTACTGCATGGTGTGCTTCTGACTATTACCATAACAGAGCAATTGGACGTGAAGAATGGATAATAGTACGGACATGGAGGTATTTTTAGAATATCAGCAGTGAAGCAGGTAACTGGCCTACTCCAGTAGAAACCTTTAAATAAGTTTAGAAGACTTTTTTTTTTTCCTCTCCTTATGACATTTAGCCAAGGCAGAATTTTAAAAAGATCAATCTAATAAATTATTTAAAATAACTTTACAAAGAGGATGCCTGTGATACGTAAATAAGAAGGCAAGAAGGGAGGAAGCAAAAGTCTAAAAAGCCCAGGCGGACGGCAGGCATGGAGCCGACGTTACTGTAACTACATAATCACAGGTTCCTTCCTGCTCCTTTGAGAGTACAGTCTGGATGCGAATCTGCTTGACTGGCTCCCACTGGCTGCTCAGGTGAAAGTGAAAATATTCAAATCAGAGCTGTAACTATGATTGCTGGAGTTGTGGGTTTTCTAAAATTGAGTTAGTCATCCTCGGTGATTTAATGATGCATATCATTTATTTTAAAATATTATTACAGGGGCATTGACTGAGCTGCAGCGCCTTCTTCGCGGGACTGTCCATTATGCAATGCGGCGGGGTATGTCATGGGCGGCGGCAGCCTAGATATTGTCTCACGGAACAACATATGTTCTCAGACGAAAACAGCTTGAGACTTTGATTCAGAAAGCGGTAATTTTGCAAATGCACACAAATATCATTTAAGGAATATTCTGAATCTTTTTTTTTTTCAGGGTATAGGTCCTTCTCTTGCCTCCTGGCTGCACAGGCCGATGCTGATTTTTCAATTTGCAGGTTTGTTAAGCATCATGGAATGTTTTGGTTCTCAATCAAGAATATTCTTCCCAAGTGGTTCCAAAGTCCTACGCTTGAAAATAACCGTGTGTCCTCTTTGTCTCCTAGCAGCATGCGTTCCAATGTACAACAGCGGCACAGGACAGAGGAAGGCAATGCCTTTGATTGAACCATCCTATAGGCTTTTAACCTGCCACTCTCCTGGGCTGGGAGCTTTCTTCAGGCCAGGCGGCATGCTCTCTTCTTTGGGCGGTGCTAGCAGCTGGAGTCCCACGGGGATGCTTAGGAGCCAGGACCCAGGTCCTCCCGCTGGTGGGATTCCTGTCCTATCTTGTAGCACAGGAGCTGAACTGAGGAGGGGCTGCCTCAGGGCTAATGACCTCAGAGACCCACCTGAAAATGAGGCGCCACCTATGGGACAGGTGGCGATGCTTAACTGATCTCTGCCCAGTGCTCTGAAGTCTGACAAACAAATGTGTGTGAGATAGACACTGTCGCATTTATTTCTTCTGAAAAACTACATTGTGTCTGAGCTCTACCAGCCAGCATATTCTGATTCATCTAGACACAGCCCCTTTCTTGCTAAAAGATGCTGCGGTGAAAATTTATAGCTGTGTAGTTTACCTCTTTAGCTGGTCGTTCTTAATAGAAGTCAAGGGCACACCTGTGGAGGTGTCATTATAACCCAGGGACAGCAGTAGCTTCTCCCTGTTGCTGGTTTTCATTTACTTTTTTCATGTATTTGAAAAAAGAATAGTTCTCTTTTCTTCAAGTCTACAGAAAGACGAGGACAAAAGAAAATCTGGTTAATTAAATACCAATTTTTAACAAAAGTTTTCACATAGGACAAAGATTAACGGTCATTTCTAGAAAGTGCTCAAGACCTCATGATTTGGGGCAGAGTGTTTAGCATCTTTGAGGTTTTGGTTTAGTGAAATTCTGAGATACTTAAAACGAACTTTGCATGTAACCCACACTCTGTGTGGTTGTGAGTAAGCCCCATTGAAAGTCATTCTTCACCCTGATCAGTCATGAACTTCTCAAGGGCATGGGCTATACCTCCAGGGTTCTACACCTTAGCTGACCACCCTGTCCGCCAGAGCGCCAGCACATAACTTCCCAGGAGGAGATATCACCAGCAATCGGAGCTGTTGCTATTTCAGCTCTAGAAAACCCTCTGGGGAGCAAAAGAATAAGAGATTTTTCCCAAGAGTGAGAGTAAGGGGAGAACGGAGGCTCCAATGCCTTTATATCTCCATTTAGCTCTAAGAAGCTCACGGGGAAATAAATACCTGGAGTTGTTAAGAATCCAAGTAGTTTCAGAGGCCACCATTTTCTCTGAGTATTTTAGCTGGTCCCTCTCTAGTCAAGAATCCTTTGTATCTTCAGGTATTCCCATTGAAACAACTTAGTAGGTCAACACTTTGCAGGTTATAAGAACTGGCAAAGGGTAAATTATTTGGAATTGATTATACAATTCAATTCATATAAAAATTTCCTGACTGGTTGAATTCATGGGTTATTATGACAGCCAGTAAAACTCACAATTATTTTTCAGCATTTGGTAAATAATCCTCTGAAATGTCCAGAATGATATTGCATATAATAGTAATTATAACAGAGGTCTAAATAACCTGGCCTTTACCTGCTTCATTGATTTCATCTCCTACCATCCTCCCCATGGTCTTATTTCAGTTCCCCCATCACCCTCAGCTTATCCTTGCATCCGGGTCTTTACACCATCTATTCCTTCAGGCTGGGAGACATTCGGCCTCAGTGTAAATGTCATCTCCAAGAAACTATTCTTAATAGTTTTCTGGGCATTCTCTAAACATGACTCTGCTCTATTTTCTTAACAGCCTTTATACTAGTTGATATTTTCTTGTTGGCATGTGTGCTAGATCGAACTGTTCTCAATTTTTAATTCCCAACCTGCTATAACATGCATGCCATGTAACTACAGGTAGAAAATGACCCCCACCCAAATGACGTTAGGCTTAGCTATGTGACTAACTTGCATTGGTTAATTAAATGTTGGCAGACTTGATACGAACAGACTTTAAATATGCTGTGTGTCCTGGTGCTCTTACTATTCCCTATAAGAAAAACATGTCATAATTAGTCATTTTTTGAAGAAGAATGAGGACACTGTTAGAACAAAACTGAACCTAATCAGAAGCCTAGAATCAAACCCCCCATGACCTGAAGTAGTGCTATTTCAGCGAACCCACGGGACCATTAACAAGAAAATAAACACTTGTTGTTTGAGCCTCTGATATTTGGGTTTGAGTGTGAGGCTTATCATTCATCATTAATGTGGCAATTGCTAATTAACATAGAAATTATACCAGAAATGGCCTTCTGCTGTCAAAATCCTTTAAAATATGCATCATTTGGTTTGGGATCATGTAGTAAGTAGAGAGGAAATGATAAAAAACTGTAATAAGAAGCTGGAAAAAAATGACAATCCATATTGTAATAGTAACAAAACACTTGATAAAACCATTATCTGCAATAACTTAGAAGGCAGAAGGATATACTACAGTCACTGCATGGGCTGGGACATTTCTGAGGCAGAATATTCATGGTATGAGTTGGCTGCTATCAGCCACATGTGATAAGTAACTACAAGAGAGAAATGAGCTTGGAAAAAATGGACTAGTTTGCCAGGAGGAATGAGGGGACTTGAAAGAACCTAGAAATTCTGGGGATTATGAGTTTGAAAACTTAAACCATTTCCCTGTAAAGGTGTGGCATTAGAACACTGCCGTACAGCAAAGACAAAATAAAAGAAGTGGTTGTCACACCCTTTGTTAAGACCCCTGAAAAGATTAAGGAGATCAAGGGTGTAACTCATAAATGAGCAAAGGACCTACACTTACATCTAGAAAGAATCATGTCTCTAAAAGAATAGTGGGTTAGGCATTTGGCACATGTAGTTGACTAAAATCTACATGGGAATCCCACAAACAATTCTGAGAGAATTGTATTGGAAAAATTGCCACTAGCCTGGGTTTAAAAAGACTATGTCTGTTTGAGATACATAAAGATCTCTGGGCCCCCAAAATTTTACAGGCAGGAAGCAGGCTGAGAACTCTGCTCAGCAACAAAGAAGGGCATATTCTCCAGTACTTGTCAGAAAGGCCAAGATGAAAAAAGAAGAAGTTCCAAGGGCAGAGTAGACTGCTGATCAATTCTCAGGTGTAGAACCAGGGCCTAACCAAGGTATAAACCAACCTCTTTGTAGGGGAACCAGCAAAATTTACCCAGCAGAATTTCAAAATTGCTATAGAGCTGTGACTTCTATGTGACTTCTATCTTTCTCCTAGTTTTCTCCATGTTGAATGCAAGTGTTTGTTTATCCTGTCCCTGTTCCAACACTGTATATTAGATATGTGGAGGCAGATAACATATCTTTTCAATTCACAGATGCCATAGATGTCTAAATCAAGAGCAGTTCCATCTAGACCTGACATGGCTCATGAGATCATGGACTTTGAACCTGATGCCATAACTGGGTGAGCCATGGGGCGCATGGGTGGCTCAGTCGGTTAAGCATCTGCCTTCGGCTCAGGACATGGTCCCAGGGTCCTGGGATCAAGCCCCTCATTGGCTCCCTGCTCAGTGGGGAGTCTGCTTCTCCCTCTCCCTCTGCTGTTTCCCCTGCTTGTGTGCTCTCTCTCTCTCTCTGTCTATATAAATAAATAAAATCTTAAAACAACAACAACAACAACTGGGTGAGCCTTTGTAGGTTTCCTGGGATGGCACTGAGTATATCTCAAATGCAGAAGGATCCTAAAAAATTGTGACCAAGAGGGAAGACACTGGTAGATAGATTGAATTATTACTTTTAATTCTTCATTTATTTCCTAGCATAAAATTACACATTCACATTTTTTTTTCCATAGGACTTACAGGTATTCCCACTATGAATGAAAAATATTTCCTTGATCCATTCATAGTGGGTTTGGCATGTGAATTGTCTTGGTTAATAAAATGTTAATAAATGTGACAGAAGCAGAGTTTTAGACTTGCTGGCATGATCTTGCTTGTTCTCTTGCACTCTTGCCATTCTTCATGAGAAGCACAGGCCCCAGATAGCAACTGGTCCAGGGATTTGGTTTCTCTGGACTAGCGAATCAGATCCCAACTGACAGTTTCAAGCCATGGTAAGCTGAACCCTACAATTCCAGCTTACCTAAGAATTGCTAATGAGATAAGTGAGTGTTTGGTGTTTTAATTCAGAGATTTTAGAGCTATTTGTTTCACAGCATTATTGTAGAAAAAATGCTGGTTGATACCATTTACATGTTTGTTTATTGTCTGCCGCATGGGCATAAAAGGTCTATGAAAATAGGAATATTTTCTATATTGTTCGTGTATATATTCCTGTGGACAGAAACATTCTAGGTTTATGGTCATTGCACAATACACATTTTAAATGGATAGATGAAAATGTAATATATAGTAAGAAACTACCAACTTATTCTTATTTTTTAACATTTTAAAAAAATTATTTATTTGAGAGAGAGAGAATGCAGAAGCAGGTGGCAGAGGCAGAGGGAGAGGTAGAAGCAGACTCCCTGCTAAGCAGGGAGTCTGACGTGGGGCTCAATCCCAAGACCCTGGGATCATGACCTGAGGGGAAAGCAGATACTTAACTGACTGAGCCACCCACATGCCCCAAGAAACTACCAATTTAACACTAACTATTAGAACCCGATTTGGCTATCTCATTTACTGAAAACTTAAGGTTAAATTGGCAGTGGGCACAGAAGAATGGCATACCTATAGGAAAAGAAGCTATCTGGAGTTCTTCACAAGAAAGTATTAGAGATCTCCTCAAGTGGTGTTATGAATGTCTGATATAGAGACAGCTATAGTGATGAGAACAGCTAATTCGGTTGAGAAAAGGGAATTATTATGAGACAATGTCCCAGTTGTCTTTATATCCATAGTTGCAACACAAAGTGGGCTCTCGATACATTTATTTTAAAATGAATTGACTTTCAGAGCTCATAGAAGCTTCTTATACTCTACTTGGCTTTTAGTTATGGAAGATATTAAGACATCAGCAAATAATGCAGGCCTGTGCTTAATTCTTCACTCTGCTGGAAATTCTCTAACTTGGGAGGAGCTAGATTATGCCTGTGGGTCAAGCAAAGTACTCTCTTCTGTTTCCACAGATGAAAAGTGAGGAACTCTGCAGATACTAACAGAACTTGGTTTTTAGCTTTTTGTATTCTCCAAATCAACTCCTGTTACTTTCTTATTCTTCCTTAGCAATCCTTTCCCTTAGCCCAAACACCCCACCCTTCATTTCATGCAGTGATTCCACTGAACAGTCTATTTTCCATCCGTTGTCACCCAGCCTCTACTACGGACTATATCCTGTGCTAAATCCTGGGGCTATAAGTTAGACAAAGTTCTTGCCACTGAGGTGTCTATTGGAGAAGGAAGACAAATAATTGGATGATGTTGTTTTAAAGTAAATGCTACAACTGAACAATACATCATAAGAACACAAAAGTAGGGCATCTCGATGATACTGAGGGACCAACAAAGAGTGGGATTTGAAATAGAAGAGGAGATACAGAAGGGAGATAGTGATGTGAAAGAAATGTTCCCAAACAGATTTTTGCTTAAGCTTATAGGAAGGGTGGCCCCCATACAAGAAAATAAACACCAGTGTATCCCTAAAGGAAAATTACAGGAATGACCAGGTATACACTTTAGTATAATGGAAGAGGGGAAAAAAAAAAAAAAAAGAGTTTGCAGAGTCCTAGAAGACTCTCTCCTGCCATATAGTATACATACCTTACCACAATCTCAAGGAACATGATGAAATGTCAAGGAAGCAAAACACAGCAATTATTCCAGGAGAGAAAAAAGCAAAAATCTCTTGAATGAAGCAGTTTTGTCCACTTGTTGAAAATGCCTTTATTTTTCTTTTCTTGGAATGGCACTGGGAGTCTGTAAAGAGAAATTAAAAAGTAAATGAAGAAAGTCTAGAATGTAAGAAGAAGACCAAATTGTATAATAGAGGAGAAGCCAGGATGGAATTTGGTCTGCCAAGACCAGGGTGTGAAGGGACAAAGGATCATCAGAGTCTGGAGCACTTCACAGAAACTCAAAAACAATTCTTGTGAGTTGATTGATTAGACAAGAGAAGGTGCCCTGAAGCCAAGGGGTCAAGAGTTTATGTGGTCAATTTAAAAGTTTTCTGACTTAGCAGAAGGCATTTTGAAGATAGCTGGAAAATGTTTAGTTAACTGAATTTGTGAAGTAAATGTATATCCCCCAAAAGTGTTTGTTCTATGTCTGCTTTCTATTTTTTAATCTTTCATATCTGTCAGAACGAAACTGTGCCAATGACATGGAAGAGTTAGCCTTTTAACGATATTTATCTTTCCTTCTCTCTGTATCACTCTGCTCTAACTTCTACTCCCACCATCCTGGAAGGCTACGTGGATTCAATGTTCTAATAGCAAATCTTACTCTAATACTTCCTGAAAAAAATTATTTCTCACGTAAGTGTATGTCTTTTTCAAAGAAGATAATTTTAGTAGGAGAGCATATCTCCCAGAGAGCATATAATTTCCCAGACAACCTTGCTTTCAAGGGATAACATTAATAGGAGTTCGACCACATTTCTTTATTAACTGCAATACAAATAAGGGAAAATCATAGATAATTCCCTCCCAACCACAAGTTCTAATACATAAACTATAAATAATTTTATGATTCTTCTGACAGAAGCCAAAGGCAAATCAAAAAATGGTGCAAATAGGCAGATGCCATTATATCCTCTTTTTTCTCTTTAATTCTTTATAATCATCAACACATATAATAATTGTTATTTTCCATTGTCTTCCTTTATATATTTTTATTAATGGTGCAAAGATACAAAATGTAACTGAACATTGAGAGGGAAAAAAATACCTTGAAAAAAATTTGCCTAGTTGACAATAGCTTATGTATTTACATGCCTATTTTGTATTATCAAATTGCATATCAGATTATGTATTTGAGCTTCATAACAAATTTGGTAGGGTAGTGTAGGGAAGGGAGGTAGCGCATCAAAGTAGGTAGGGAAGAGGGTTTTTTAGTCATTAATGCCTAGATAGAATCCCACTCATTAGCTGTAGGATGTAGGGCAGGTTAGTTAATGTCTCTGGAGCCCAGTGGCCATTGTTTGTAAAACAGGTATAATAAAACTTACCTCATAGGTTTGTTGAGAAGATTAAATGAGGGAAAACAAAGGCCTTGGTACATAGGATTAAATAAATAATATTGATTTATAAAGTAAATAAATAAATACAAATACCATCTAGGATCAGTATGGCAAAGGTATTATTATTTTTTCCACCTGACATACGTGTCCGGAAGTGTGCCTAACTACACTGTTGACCACACTGAAGGAAAATTTTCACTTTTAGCTTGCAATATTCAGTGTCCATGTTTAACACTTCTAACAACAACAACAAAAGAACCTATTAGGAAAATATGTATTGATGCCGTTTTAACTAAGTTATTAAATATCTTTCTAACCAATGTGCCCATCTAGTTAACAATCTTTCAAAAATGCAGTGAGTCACAGTCTGAGCCCTGACAGAGCCCTGAAAGATCAGGCGGTCTCTCCCCTCCATTGCTAGCCAACTCTCACGTTAATGACATAATTAAATGGCTATAAAGTTCCATAATTCTTGCTCCTTTAATTAACCAGAAGGAAACCTCTTATCTTCTCAATGTTGAAGATTCTGCTGTTTCATTCTGTATAAGTTTCAAAAGGCTAGTATTCGAATTCGATAACAATTGCTAAGAACACTAATTATTTTTAAAAAGAACAAAGTGAGAATTTGAGCGGAAATGCAAACTTTCAGCTAAAATTGTTTCTGTATAGCATGCTGTGAGTTTTCACCAGAAGTTGTTCTAGATGCCAAACATAAACTTAAGCAGAAGCCAAAAGCACTGAAGCAGATGATTCCCTCGAAAATTCTTCTGGATTCAGGAGGTACAGCACTAAGACACTTCCAAAGAGGTTCAAGTTCTTCATGAGGAAAAAGTGGGAATTTGGGATGAGACATCCCAGCTCTACCACTTGTTAGAACACACATTGTAAATTCGACAAAAGTTTCTTAAAACCTCTCCCTTTGTTCCTCTGACCTTCCATTAATTTAACAGTTCTAATTCAGGTAGAAGTTGAAATCATCTCAATTAGAAGCACAATGGGGAATGGCCACACATAAAAGGAATCCAGTGGTATTGTCTTGGCAGGAAGAGGAAGGTGGGGAATTTATATTCTATAAGCTGTTCCCACCTCCCGTGTAGCAGGAGCAAGACCCAGAACTCAGAGTGGCCTGGCTGAGCGTCATGGGCTGAGCATGGGGCTCCCTGTGATGGAGGACATGGTGCCTTCCCAGCAGACACTCAAAGAGGACTTTCCAGGACTGAGGCTGGCTACGCTATATAGCACAGACTCAAAAAGCATCAACCAAAACTGAGGTGAGTCAGAGGCATCCGCGGGTTACCTGAGAGTGCTGACCAAACAATAGAAGAGCAGGTCCCAATTCAAACCTGCTGTAGACACCCGCGGGGCAAAGAGCAGCCAGGCCCAGGAGAGACCTGGCCACGGAGAGCTGCAGGACCAGACACAGGACAAGGACTCAAGCACCCCTTTCCTCTGCCTCTGACCAAGCCCCTCGGCAGGCATGTACCTTAGGGTTGGGAAAGCTGTGCCCAAACGTGTGCTTCAAGGTGTCACCCTCGCTTGGCAAGCCATGTGCCCTGGGCTGGGGTCAGGAGTTCCTCTGACATCAGTCATCTCAGAAGAGTGGCCTTCTTTGCCTTTTCGTATTTCATTCTAGGTTGAAGTCTGTGTTAGCTATAGCCTTGTTTCTCAGACACCAGGACATCATCTTGAGGAAGGGAAGGAGGGGGGAGTACGAGGACAATCTGAAAGACTGAGCATTTTCCTCAAGAGACTAAGTCTTTCAAAGAAGACTCTATATAAACCATCATAACTTTGAATGGATTGAATGTTAAAATGAAAGGAGACCCACAAACCAGAAATGACTGAAATATTGCTAATGGATAATAAGTTGTTTTTACCATTCAGTGAAGTGGAATTACACGGACCAGATCAGAGTTTTTAGAAATTAAAGGGCAGCATTTATTTTCTGCGTATCTGAGCGTAGCATGAAGAAATTTCCAACTCCATTGTGTGTGTGTGTGTGTGTGTGTGTGTGTGTAACATAAAACTAGAGGATTGTACTCTAAATATAATCATTTTTTTCTGCATAATGAGATTATGGATGTTTATATTTTTGATTTTTCACTTTCACATCCCTCAATTTTTCTGTCATGAGCATGTATTAACTGTTTAAAACCAAAGATGGATAAATGCTATTTTTAAATAATCTGTTTACATCTTCTAATTGTTTTTGTCTAAACCCCAACTGTTAAAAAAAACACATGAAGTATTTGGTCAGTCTGTTACATATATATATATATATATATATATATATACACACACACACACACACACACACATATACATATATACACACATACATATAAATATATATAAAAAACTCATAAATTCTTTCTAACTTTAACTTTGCTCTGTTGTAATCCCTTTATTTCAAAGATCGTGTTGTATGTCCTTTTTTCTCTTAAAGTTTCAAAATGGCCTTTGGCCAAATGCAATAAAATTTTGCCCTGACCTGACATAAAGAATGGAGTATGTATATGAAAGCACTTTGAAAACTTTAAAGGACTTTAAGAATGTATGGTGGTATTGGTGGTGGGAGACAGGGGAGTCAGGGGGTAGGGGGAGGAGGCACAAGAGGAGGAACTAGGTTGTATCTTTTCATAACAAAAGTTTCAAAGGTCCTTCCTGAATTAATTTGCAAACAGAAGTAAATGGTGTCACTGTGTGGCATTCCTGAATGCTCACAATTTTTACAAGTTAATCCCAGGCCTGTGATAACATGGTACACACCTTCAAGCTGACATTTTTCTGTATCGTTTGCTGCTAAGAGCAATGGACCTCCTTCAATAGAGTCAAAAGTACCTCAGAGCTATTGTTCTCCTTGTGTGAATCCTGAGGCCACCTCCTTATCTATATTGTTAAGAGTGGTCCTAGAAGGGAGTCCTGATTAGGACAACTTTGAATCTGAAAACTGTCTCTTGAATTTGGGTTTTTTATTTGTTTGAGAGGGAGGACCTGCAGATCTCAGAAGGACAAATTCTAAGAATACTCTCCAAATTTGGATCTCCTTAGCATCCCTCTCCCTCAGATTAAAAGAGGAATAATTTGTTGACAAAGAGTCTGTTTGCACTGTCCAGGTTTCCCTGTGCAAGCTTACGGTGGAATAAGTATGCTTTAATGGTGAAGAGCATATGACACGAAGTCAGACAGCCTGATTCACATCCCAGCTCTACCACTTGTTAGTTACATGACCTTGGAGAAATCACTCAACCTGTTTGCTTAAACGCCTCATCATACATGGGGATTATAACAGGACCAGTTTCAGAGGGTTCTTGAGAGATTTAAATGCATCAGTATATGGAAAGTGTGATGTGAACAGCATCTGGCCTTACTAAGGACTCCATAAGCATGAATCGTTATTAAGAAGGGAATCCTATCCAGACCACCACAATCCTCTGAGATTTACAACCTATCGCCCCTCAAGGAAGATAATCCTGAGATGGCCTGGTAATTCTGAGAAAGAAATACTTCTCATAGTTCTTCACAGTTCAAGCGTGTGTGGTGGTGACCAATGTATGCATGAACAGATGTGGAGTAAGCCTTCTGAATTCGCTTTGGCAGCAGCAGGGCTGCATTTGTGGTGAGTTAGCCACACTTTCTGGCTTGGTTGTCTCTGGGATGACTCCATGGCCCTGGATGTAGTTTTGTGACATATGCAACTGGGACAGGGTTCAAAATACTGGTCTTATGCCTCATAGAAAGCAAGCAATGGAAATTTCATAACACAAAAATAATGTTGAGCTCATGGATTTACTATTTTCTCACCAGCCTTTCTGAATACTAACGGCTCTCAAACAGGCATTGGAATGAATACTACTGAAATATATCAAAAACCTAGAAAATGTGAGGCACAAAGTTGTGCTTTTACCTGGAGAGTCGTTCTCTTTCCTCCCTTTTTTGACCAGAGGAGAAAGTATAACTAGAGAGGAGGGAGAAGAAGACTCCTTGGGTATCTGTTAACATTTTTTAGAAATAAGAGTATTGTTTCTAGAGCACCCTCACCGTACCCTCAAAAAGTGACTTTTATATGATTTCTGGCTTTTATGGGGTTTAGCCAGCTCTTTAGCAGTCTTTGGTAAATTAATATTCACTGAAATTTTTAATAAACACACAAAAATTTTCTAGATGGTATTAAAAATTGATCAGTTGGCTTAATACCACACCTCAAATGCCTGCCCAGAGGGTAAGTCCATCTCATCAATACACACTTGGGAAAAATGTTGAAGTCAGTCCTAAGCCACCCCTGCTCCATTTTAATTCATTCATCAGGCAAGTAGTTCTGGGTATTATTCCCTCTGTCCATTCTCTTCTATCCCTGGATCTTCTACTCCTTTCTCTCCCTGGATCTCCCATTCCCTTTGTTTTCTCCCATGATGTCAGATTATTAAATATATATGCTTTAATAGGCCCATAGAAAAGAAAACCACATCAGATTTGTTTTGGGCAGGAGAGGTCAGCCTGAATTTCCAGAGTAGGGCTCAATCCTCTACCACACATTTCCTCCCACTCCAGGGATTGCATTTCATCTTCTTTCCATCCAGCTAAGGAGAACAGAGGCTAATTTAGGAGCCTCTTTATGCCTGTACATATTCAGCCAGAGGGGTCACTGTTGATTGATGCAAGACACTCTGTCCTCCAAGAGCTCGCCAAGTCCCTGCTGGTCCAGAGAGTAGCAACCAACAGTAACTCACCCTTTAGTGCCTGTGCATTTCTGTGCCTCCAGCTAGAAACCGTCAATAAAAACCAGAGGCAACTTATGTTGCCTTAGATCACTAATAAATGCCTCACACCACCACCTCAGAGCCCTTTCACAAAAATGTACTTCTCTACAGATAGATGCCAAGCCCCAGCAGCCAATTACTACAGAAATGCCTCAAAGGCTTGAAGGAGGAGGCAGGGAGAGAGAAGGGGCTCTTTTCAAAGATAAGAGTTATATGCTTCCTCCTAATAAAAATTGCTCCCTTTTGTGGAATGCTTCCTCTAAGCCAGACACTGGGATACGGTTTAACCTACATTATTTCATTCATTTCCTACAATTCTGGGACTCCAAAAGCTCTAGCCCATTTTATAGATGAGGACACGAAGGCTCATGGGGGTTAAACAGCTTCTACTTTCTGCTTCTCCACTCCCCCGACCCCCCTAGATGGGCTTGTGGGTGTGCGTTGCAAAAGCAGCTGGGAAATGCCCAGATGCCAGGCAATTCAGGTTGATGTCTGGGCTTCAGAACACGGCCACTCCTTCCCTTACATTGGAAAAAGGCTCAATGGTTCATGTAGTCCACAGACTGCCAGAAACAGACTCCACTGTATTCTGTCCATCATCCAGATGTTGTCAACACCTCCAGGGCCTTCCACTTTATTGGTGAGTGTGGAATATTCTGGCAAATTTCTTTTGGTACCACAAAGCACTGGGTGCCCACTCTGTATATGGCACTGTGATAGGTTCTGCATAGGTTTAAGGGAGTGGAGTGTTAAATTAAAAAAAGAAAAAAAAAAAAAGACAGCACGGTCACAGTCTTCTACAATTATTTTCAATCATGAAACATTAAAAAAAAAAAAAAAAAAAAAAACAGCCCCTGGGTTAAATGCTAGGGATAAAAGGAACAAACATGCCTGGGTCGTAGATTTTATCATTTCTTTTCATCCTTCCTTTGTTCTATCCCTGTTTCCTAAGGAGTCTCATTATCTCTCTTTATACATACAAGTCTTGGGCAGATTATGTGGCAGGATGAAGTACCTGCATTGACCAAAAATCCATTTGGCTACTAACTACAGAAAAGCTAATATATCCACATCCTGAAAAGATCATGTAGCTGGACACTGGTTATGGTCTGATAGGTTAGAGCTGTCAGTTTCCCACTTCATCATGCTTCTCTCCTGCAAGAACTGAACCACAGACTATCATGAACTTTTGACTTTTTCTCAACCCTCCCTGAAAACTCACAACACATGAACATTAAATACCCAAGATAATTGCTTATCTGTAATATCTGTGGCATGAAGGACCCGGGGGATGCTGCCTTCCATCCCTTCTAACTGAGCTGTTCTGCAACATTTCTGTGAAGTGAAGGAGCAGACATAAGCTGCCTCCTCTTTGCAAGAGAGCCGAAGAGCCACTGGATATGGTAGATCCAGGCCTGAATTTTGGGATGAGGATCATCACCCATTTCCGGTGTGGAGAAAAATGACCTACTATTTTGAAGATAATACTACTACTAAGGATGGTAATATCTTGTCCTTCTGTAGTGCTTCCCTATTTCTCAAGCACATTCACAGCATGGTTTCCTGGGCTCTACGCACCAAACTTTACACTGGTATAAACATTTTAATATTTTTCTCAATGATAACACATCTCTATATTTCATTTGATTGCCACAATCAGGAAGAGAAATATTGCTGTGCCCAGTTTACCAAAGAAGAAACTGAGGGTTAGGGAGGGTACTTTTCACAGGTTATAAAGCTAGAATTTAAGCCCACATCATTCTTGGCAAAGTCCAGCTCTTCAATAATCTTCATTTGGTGCACGGAGAAACTGAGGTTCTTCCTTAGGGAATCACGGAAGAACTAGATCACATGTGCCTAATCAGCCACGTGCCCCACCTCATGGACAGGAGTCGCAGTGTTAAGTATGGACCATGGCCAATGAAAGCTTGCCCAGAGCCTTTGTGTGGACTGCAAATCCAGTCTACTTCCAAAAGCCAGGCTCTAAGAGAGGGGTTTCTGTTGACACTTTCTCTGTATGTTTTGTTATGCTTGTTTTTGTTGGCCTAGAGAACCAGCAGCCAGGGACAGCAGGATGACTTTGAGCCAAGGGGCGGGCTGTTCACACCCTAGGGACAGGAGTGTTTCACTAAGTTGCTGCCGCTTGAAAGGACAGCCGCCACGCCGTCTTGCTCTCTCCCGGTTTTGTTATCCCTGAGATAATAAATAAAGGCTCATTCTGTTGTGTCCAAAAGACCCTTTTCAGGAGACCTGCTCTTGCTGGAAGTCTCCCGAGCCTCCTCACCTGATTACAGTCAGATGCTGGGCATTTCAAATTAAATTAGAACAAATAACAAAAATGAAAGGAGAGTGGGAAGGAGGAGGCACAAACCAGCAAAACCGTATTCATGTAAAGTAGCCAATGAGGAAAATGGAGCCTGAAAAACTCAACTGATATCAGCAGAGACTGACGTTTGCTGGCTCATCTGATGCTAAAAAGAGCCACAAGTGAGAATGTGTAGGGATGACAACTCCAGGTCAGTTTTGTATAGAATATTCTGATGTAGATATGGGCAAGAGAAACAGGAAGATGTTTTAAATCTAGACCTGAATTTTTATGGCTCTCAGACTACGATATGATCTCTATTTGCTTACCCGATGGTGTCTGCAACATACAAGGTACCGATCTCAGAAGGTGGTAAGAATATTTGTCCCATTGTGCCACTTTTTCCTCTATCAAATCCTGCCAAGGACGAAGTGGCATTTGAGCTTGAAATTCTGCTCAAGATGTGCCTAGAGAGACCCACTGGAGTGTGGATGGATGGGAAGGCAGATGAATTTGTGTAGTACCTGCTCCCAATACACTCTAATGTCCGTAAGATAGTTTAAAATCACATGGAAGGATTCAGAGACCAAGAGTACAGTGTGTCCATTACCGGAGTGATTTAAAACAGAGTCCTTATAGTTCCATTAAAAACAACTCGAAATCAAGCAGCCTAACGAAGCCTCAGAGTCACTTTGGCCTCCTCGATACCACTTTACCTTAGTTACACCCTCATCACAGTTGCCTGATTCGTTGCTATCACCTATTTCAGCTGCCCTAAATATTGCTGAATTCTAGAACAGCATTAAGATATTTGATAAGACAATCTAACTTCACCATCCAGATGCTGAAAGGACATTTACATTTAATGTGCTTTTTCAATCCTATTAGCCCAAGTAATATATTGTACAGTAAAATATATTGTCTTATTACAGTACTTTCATCATGAAGAAACAATGAGCACACAGAAACATAATTCATATTATATTGTCTGTCACTAGAGAAGGGCTCTTCAACAAACTCAAACCCAATTTGGATAAAATAAGCCGCTTGATGCTAGAGAGTTCACTTATCTTGTGCCAAAACTAGTTGCATCCACATATTAAAGGCCATTATTAACTAGGCAAAGAGATTCAAGAGAACAGAACAGATGATTACCTTCTAAGAGATATTCTTGCACACAGCATTAAAAACACGATTTGGTCCTGCGGCTGTCCCCGCACATCACTCTTCACTTTGATTTCTACTGGCCTGGCAGAAGTAAAACTTCCAAGTCCCTGAAGGAGCTGGTGCTACTGGGTATTACCTCGAAAGTGCTGGGTATTACCTCAAAAGTGTGACAATTCCTTTATTAAGAAAACAATAAGCATTCGGGAGTGATCAGTGAAAATGTCTCTTAAGGCCATTTATTTTTAGCTGAGCGCTGTTGTGACTGTTTCCATGGCTAAACCATGAACATGTTTTCTGCACAAGCCCGGTCAGCTAGTGGCCTTAATTAACTTCCAAATGGAGAATGCTGTGGTTTACCACTTATTAAATATCCACCACACCAAGTTACAATTTCACCCTTCCACACCTCACTTAGTCAAGACACCTCGGAAAACTCACGATGCTGAATTACTGGTGATTTAAAAATAGGTACCACGTGTAATTATCAGACTGAACACACAGGCTGTGAGGAAAGTTTACTAAAACCTGGGCAGCTTTCATTTCCAGACTGAATGATATAATTTGTAAATTGAGGCAACAGGATAAGTCACTCAGAAAGAATAGAACAAGCTGTTCTTACTCAGCCAAAGGACTTTAACACATATTTATTAAGGGCTTGCTTTGCATTGCAGATACTGAGTATTCTTCCAGATTCTTCACGTCTAGGGATAGCAGGAGGTGGTAAATGGAGTTCAGGATATGGTAAAGAAGGAAGAGGACACCCTCAACATTCAAGATTTTAAAACAGTATGCCCCCTAGAGAAGGAAGAGTACGAAATTACTCATCGAGCTAATCTACTCTTAATACAACATACAAGTAGACTCACCAAGCTCATTTCACCAAGAATTTTATTCATGAGGGAGATGATGCAGTTTGAGATTCAATCGAGATAGAATTAGTTTTTGTGATTAGCTAGGTGAGTGGTTAAGGTATAGTAATAATGATATCATTATTCCTTCTCTCCTCTCTCTCATACAATACTCTGAGACACAGTCAGACACACAGACGTACGCAGACACACAGACACACACACACACCCTCGCCCATATCTGTTTGGATTTGGCTTTGTGAATCTTCAACTAGTGTTGTCTGCGTTTCAAGTTGTGTACTCCCAGGGAAAAAAAAAGTGAATTCACCTCTCGTTGAAATTCCACTGTGTATAAAATGGTCTTGGAATCTGAAGGAAGGGAAAAAAAATCTTTCTACAAAGAGAACATGTGAAAAGGCCAAGGGAGAGCATAACTGAAAAAATATATAAAAATGCAAATTTTCCTAAACTCCAGCTTTGGATGGACTGAAGCATAAGTGAGAACTTCAACAAAGCAATAGAAAAAGATGACAGCTCAGAGTTTCAGAAATTTAAGACAGCAGCAGGATTAGACACTTTGGGTTGTCTTCGCACACATTTCTTATGGGAGTTAATTCCATTTGACATGCAAGACCAAAGCAAGATTACAGAGGCATAGCCCCATGGCGAGGTGTATGCTGTAGCTAAAAGCTGGGATTTGAATAATTGTGCAGGCTTACTCCAAGAATCAGGCGAGAACAGAATGAATGGATTATTACAAGGAACTTTGTACATTTTTAACTGCTGGACTTAATAAAATACCCTCTATGTGAGAGTAATGTTATGGTCGTCTGCACTCACTCTAGCTGAAGTTTATAGTAGGATCCATCAAAAATGAGGAAAAACAGAAGCTGTTTTTAAAAAAGAAAGAAAAGAAAAGAAAAGAATTTTGTAATGAATGACTAGGCTGGGTCATGCCCCTATGATTTACAGAGGAACAACAAATTTGGAAAACTTGAGATCAACACATTTAAGCCCCCCTCACCCCCCAAAGGTAGAGGAATTCATTTCCTGTGCAAAAAAAGTTTGAGGAAAAGTGGAGAGTAGAGTTCAGGGAAAGTGGGCCACAAAAGGTGGATTTTTACTTCACTATTTCAGCTCGTTAGGGAGGTCATTTGTTACTGAGAAAAATTACTAACCCACACATCATTTTATATATATGTATAAATGTGACCTCTTTTCGTTGGAATCTGTGGAAGCACTTGTCTGTAAAAGGCAGAAAGAGTAACAGTTCTAAAGACTTCTCACTGCTTAATTAACTGTCCAGTGAGAATTATTAAAATTCTCTATATAATTCTTATTTAGCTCTCATTAAAGTGAAAGATACAAATGCTGGACAATGCAAGGTTCAGAGAAGCTTTAAGAAAGGAGAGTTAGTCTTGTAATAGCAGAGAATTATGAAAAGCTGCCCATTAACAGTAGCCAAGTAGACCTTTCATTTTAAAAGTCACTGACTCAGATGGGAAACGATTTGATTTGATTTTCTCCCTTACAATATTCTTCATCTCCTCCCTTTGCAGGAGCCCACGTCTGATCCTCCAGGAGCCCTGACCAGCCCAGTGGGGAGAGAAGTCAACCCCAGGAGAGGAGGAACTGCTCTGGGGTTGCGGCACTGGGGCAGCGCGCCCTCTGCTGGGAAGCCAGTCTGCAGTCCAGCTTGGGAAAATCCCTCAAAGAGCCTGCCCCCAGGAAAGCAAAAGAGATGGGCATCTCCAGGAGGGACCCCCTGGTAGACAAGTGGCATCTCTTTCTCATCACTGCAAGAGGAGATGAGAGAAGGGACAGGAGAGGGGCTGAGTGCTTGATTTAACCCGGACTCCGATGCGGCTCCCCTCACAAAACATGTCTGCCAACTTCAACCTGCCATGCAAAATGGCAGCAGGAATGACGAACACATTACAAATTTGTAGACCCTAAAATTAAACTCCACCTCATTTATTTCATATTTCAGCATGCTGGGGATGGCTGACATTACAAGCACACATCTTTCCTGATAAGCTCTGTTGTTTCCTTCTTGGCAAAGGGATTTGTGCTCTGTATGGATGCACTCAGTCTTCTTGAAGCCCCAGTTCTGTGTAGTATAGCTAGGAAAGAGGAGGCATGCTGCAGCGATCTGCAGAAGAAAGTCATCGAGAATCGTAGCCCTGGGAGGAAAGCAAATGGATACGCTACCAAAGGAAGATAAAGAGCTAGTCTTTCCCCCTTTGTCTCTGTGCATCATTTAGATCCCTGCTACTAAGAGTGATTCACAGACCAGCAGCTTCAGCATCACCTGCGAGCCTGTTAGAAAGGCAGGAGCCCAGGTCCCACCTAGACTTACTGATTCAGAGTCTGCATTTTAACAAGATTCGCAGTAATTCAGAAGTACACTAGACTTTGTGAGGCACCACTGTAGACACTGGAGGTGTCTACACTGGAGCTAATCGCAAGCAAAACTAGAGCACTGAGCTTTACAAGTGGAAGGGAAGCCCAGATAACACCTGCCTCTTTGGATAAGGAAACCGAGGCTCTGAGAAGAATATAGTTCCTTACACATCTGGGAAGGAAACTTTACATAGGCCTGAATTTAGTCTGCTAGGAAAGCTGGAACACACACGAGCTATCACAGGCTTTTTTTTTTTTTTTTTTTTTTTTAAGATTTTATTTATTTATTTGATAGAGAGAGACACAGCGAGAGAGGGAATATAAGCAGGGGGAGTGGGAGAGGGAGAAGCAGGCTTCCTGCTGAGCAGGGAGCCCGATGCGGGGCTCCATCCCGGGACTCTGGGATCATGACTGGAGCCGAAGGCAGACGCTTAACGACTGAGCCACCCAGGCGCCCCGCTATCACAGGCTTTTTCAGTTAGCCTCATCACATACTACAAAACCAACAGAACGTGGCACCAGCACCACAGTGATGCAGGGGATCCTTCTCATGTGGGAGGGACTTTGTCTTCTAATCAGCAACGTACTACTGAAATGACTTGTCGAAATTCTTCAGGAATTGACATAGAAATGAGATTCTGATATCCCTTCTATTCACATAATGATTGATGAAACACATGGGAAAATAAATTGAATTATGTTATAATCTCCTAGGGAAACATAATTAAGTTTTAAAGCATTCCCATGAAATCCTAAAAGCCTTATATCATGTAGACAGTGACTTCTACTACATGATCAATAATTATATTAATTGAAGATAATTATTTTGATAAGATGGTGTGACTTTGGGGCTCCACTTATTCTTGATCTGATGTATTGATCAAATAGTAAAAACTTAGTTGGAGCCAGAGCTAGATAGAGAGAATTCTTTGGGGGATCCAGAAAGCTTTATGGTATTTATGCTAAATTGTACTAGTTTGTAATTCTTGACCAGTAATTTGATGCTTATTCATGCAATCCAATGGGTAACATTCCTTTCCCTATTCTTAATTCTATACAAAGTAGATGCAAGCAATCATCAGCTAGTAATAGATAATATATGAAACATAAAATCCACTATTCTTCGAACTTTCAAAATTCCAGAACATCCAATACATTCTTTGTCTGTGTGTATGTAGGACTCTCGAGTGCATTCATGGCAACTCTGGGGCAGTGAGCTAAAAGAACTCGACCTCAAGTTAACAATGCTCAGAAAGTTGCCTTGAGCATGGACCCTTAAACATTCACTAACTTTCTCTGCAAACATCTCATTGTGAAGATCAGCCCTAAAGTGCACATCTGGTAGTGCACAGTTTAAGCACAGGCAGAAACTGAGACTTCTAGTTAATTCTCTCTCTGAGCTTTCCAGACACACCCTTGATGGGTAGGTACCTACTCACCTTCATAAAAGAATCAGGGATCATCCACAGAAAGTCGAGTGAGACAGAAATGTAAATTCTAAGTAACACTATAAAGAATCATATCACAAACACACCAGATGTGGAATTTTTTTAAAAAGGCAACCACCATTATATGTTATTAACTTCCCGAAATTCTCTACATTATTCAAGATAGAGTGCTGGGTTGTTTAAATATTAAGGGATAATGTAGTTGAAAGAATCACAATTAAGGTATTAGGAATGAAGTCATTACCATTACACATTATTTCATTAGAATTTCCTTAAATTATTTGTGAAAGATCTTGCTGATAGGATGCTCAGTATATGAAAGGCTGTAGATTTTTATCTCAATGAGGCAGAAAGTGCAGTATTCAAGACTCAAGATTCAGGAGCTAATGCCACCTGGTTTGAATCTTGGATCTGCCACTTACCACCGGTGGCTTGAACATGTAAAACCTCGGTCTATGCCTCAGTTTCTACATCTGGAAGATAGGGATAATAGTAATACATACCTAATGGAGTTGAAAAAATTAGTGAATTAGTAAGCCTGAGGCAATTGGAACATACACGAGATGTACTAAGCACCCGATTTATAGTGTCTATTATCAGCATTGCCCTTATAATTTGTGTAGGTTGATTTATTCATGGTCATCATATAATTTATTAAAGAACATTCTTCTTTAAACCTCCCTTTCATGGTATCTGAAAGCCAAGTTTTAGTCTTTAGCTTAAAATATACTTTCTTAATAATTATAAAAAAGAAGTAGGTATTCATGGGGACTTGAAAACACAAACTTATTTATGTTACAATTTGACAACAACAACAACAACAACAACACACACACACACACACACACGCGGAGGCACAGAACAGTAACACCTCATAGCCCAATGCCAGAAGTTCCCCCACAGGGGATTTGCTATAAAGGAAGCTAAATGTGACCCAATATTCTAGTGAGAGATCTTACCATTCAGAACAGAATAACCTGAGAACAAAATAATGCAGAAAGCAGCCCTGAGGTTCCTTTGTCTTTCCTCGGGTAAAATCAATTCTGTTATCATCCACAGTTGGGTATAGAATGGCATACGAACAGCGTGGCTTCAGCCAGCAAGACCTCTCAGAGAGTGGGTTGCATGGGTAATATTCCACACCCTGATTTACTCAGCACTGTCAAGAGAGAAAAGGGGAGATCCATCTTAGGAAGGAAAATTTATTCCAAGGAAGTATTAAGACACTAGGAAAGACAAGAGAGAAGAAAAACCAGAGCAAATTCATATAGAATCAAATACGCTCAGCCTCGGACATAGAGTCCAATGGGCAAGGATGGATATCTTCCTCTCTGCTCTTTTAGAGGAAGATAGTTTAGCCACATTTCCTATTTGTGGGAGGGAAATGGACCATGTACGTGATGTTGCACGTCAGAGCGAAATAGAAAAAGTTTTCTGAGGAAAGTAAGCAGACACGTGAATGTGACATTGTGGACCCCATAAAATAGACCAGAAATGACTGAAAGCAAGAAAATGACGGTCTTTCTTAAAACTACAACAATTAGGCAATTGAGCTAACTAATAGGATCTGAGAAGATGTAAATAAGTTTTTTTTTTTTATTACCAAAGGGAGTGAGAAGATAAATTTCAGCCTGAATGAAAGAAGGTAAATGATTCCTCCCCAAAGGCAGAGCCAAAATTTCTCAGATGTGCTTCCCCTTAAAAGAGATAGAAGTAAAATATATGAAGCAAGATGACATAATGTGCTGTTGCCTAAATGTAGGCAATGATAGTATCCTATTCTAAAGACCAACTTGTGAGTAACTGAATGCAAGATAAAGCAAAAATATAGAAAAGGCCACTCAGTAACAGAAGCATAAAAATGCAGTGTGTGTAAAAGTACTGAGAAAGGTACAGTTGTGTAGAACTGATTAATACGGAGAGCGGTGAACAGAACAGAGTGGATTTGCAGAGATTAGGATGTAGCAAGCTTTGTCCAGAAGATTGTATAAAGTTCTTATTGGTCCTGAATCTGAAATAAGGTAAAAAATTTACCTCCCATCACAAAAGACCCCCTGTGAGCTTTTGGCATCTTAGTCAAGCAACTTATCTTTTCCCATAAGCCATTTAAAAGATACAATTTACAACCATATTTGTATTCTCCTAGGCAAATCATTCCCTGTAGCATCTCTCCTTTTGGGTGAGGGTCGGGGGAAGAAGCACATGGTACTGTATTTTTGATGTTACACATGACAGAGACCTTAAAGAGAAGAAAGCAATTTCATCCATAATAGCTGAGCTCTGGGAAAACACAGAGCTTCATAAAACCTAAAGGTCAGCTTTCAAGGTGAGCAAGAACAAGAGTCAGAAATGTGAAATTGCCAGGTGGGTGTCAAGAACTTGGGCATTTGTATTTCCAAACTCTGAGGACTCCACCCCAAAGGTTGCTCCAATGCGAAGGGCATTGCCACTTCTCCAGGTTCCAGGCAACAGAAGATAGGTTTTTGAAGGAATGAAAGAAAAAAAAAAAAATCCAGCCTACAGAGCGCTCGAGAATCCCAAACCAAACGTTTGAGAAACACCGCAGTACAGGCAACAACTGACCATCACCCACGTGTGGGCACAAGGGAGCTCTTCAGGCTGTGGGCTCCTCTTGGGCAACAGCGAGGTAAAACCAGAGACCATTATTAAAGAGGCAATGACGGGTGTAGCCCTTCGAGGCTATGAGAGCTACTCAGCTGAGGGCCGGTGGTCCCTCCCTTGCTTTAACCCGAGGGTTCTAAGGCCACTTCTGTTGGCAGTGCTCTAACTCCTTCTGTGGCGACTCTGAAGATCTTAATGCCAGGGGAGGTGTTTGTGTCTCCAGTGATAAACAGGTGGGAAAAAAATAGTTCTTTGACCTTTACCAAGGTAGACATCTATGCCAGGATTCAGAAACAGAAGGTACAGGGGCAGAAAGAAGCCAAAGGCCTCCTGCAGCTGTGTTCATAGATCACTCCCACCCGGTGCTCCTGGGAGCAAATGATGACTAATTAGGCGGGCATGGCAGAAAAATAAATAAATAGAAAAAGGAGCTGGTATTTTTAGGAATGCAAATGCAACTCAAATCAGGCAACCTTAGCCAACGACCGTTCTCAAACCTTTCACTTGTTGCAAGAGGGGAGAAGGAAAGATCTGCAAGCAATCCAGCATCGGCTCAGAAGCCAAGGGAGTTGCTGGGGCTGTGGGAAAAATCACTACGTACCTCTGGGAGCCGCAGGCCCGTCTGCTTCTTTCTTTCATTTTGACTTCCTTGGTGCACTTTTCCCTGTGGCTTTTAGGGAAATTTATAAAAGAAGGAGAAGAAGGAGAAGAAAAAATACACACAGATACTGACATACACACACACGTGTGCATGTTTATTATGTTCTTTTCTATAAATGGAAATAGAGACAAAAGGAGGAAAGTCTAATTTGCGGTTCAGTTTTCCGGCCTCAGTTCTGGCTCACCAATGAATCTTCTTATATACAAAGCTGACTGGAGGGAGGGGGGGATTGAATAACAAATTTATGTGATACAATCACATCATTTACAATCACATAATGGACCATATCCCAATTTTCAAAAGGCATAAAGTATCCTCATTAATACGATAAGTGCAGCAGTCAAATCAGCACTGTGATTTTATCAGGGTTTTTGACTGTACATGAATTAGAATGTAAAATGCATACAGAATTTTTAATGGGAAGGCTTTAACATTCACTGAATGTATTTCTTACTGTCATTTGCATCACATTAAAGTGAAATTCTACATAAAAGGATAAAGAGAATATGTCCTAAATTACAGTTTTTCCATAGTTGTCATGTCCACACATAGAAAAATCTGATTCATAAGCTTAAACATGATCCTAAATCTGAAAAGGCTGCACCAGTTCCCTATTTGTTTGTGGGGTTTATGCGGCTGTCAGGACTGGGTCGAACTCTGTAAGGTCAGATTGTCAGGACAAAGCTAATAAAGATCATGGGGTGGGGGGGCAGGGAGAGGATGATGGTATTCACTGTCTCTTACCCTAGTACATTATTAATCCTGTGACTGCATTTCTCATTCCATTCCAGACTACTACAAAGTCACTCATGTTCCTTAGAAGTATTTTGTTGCATCATATAAAGCTTCTGTCTTCCATCTGATTCACTTGAATAGAGTTTATGGACCTAGACAGAATGCTGTGTAAGTGCAACTTTGCATATTCTGCCCTGAGTGAGTTATATATATATTGCTATGTACACAGCATATAACGTGAACGCTAGCTTCATACGAAACCTGTGCGTGTCTGCTTGTGTGCTGAAATATGATCCAGATGTCAGAAGTTAGTCTCAAGCTAATGGCAGTTGGGAACGTGTGCTCGGCGGCTTCTACACACTGAGGCAAAAAAAAAAAAAAGCAACCTGTCATTTCTCATTAACCTCACATCACACACAAAAGTCAATGATTGGTACATAACAATTGATGCAGAATCCTAGGAGTCTGAGAAAGAGTGTTTGGCTTCCTCAAAGAGACCAAGGTATCACCTGCCCGGCTAAGACGACAGACTAGGGCTGGTGAGTACCTGCTGCAAACATACTGACCACCTGCCCCCTGACAGGCACACCTGCTCCACGTGTAGGAATTCACACTCGGAATGACACAGATCTGCTACCATTTTAGAGTCTGGGAAGAGGATGCTACCATTCACCCAATAGAAAGACATGCACGGAACTTGGAGTGAAATAGTTGGAACTCGCAACAAATCCTGCAAGTGCTTTTTGCTCCTAGAAAAAAGCATTTTATGTATGCACGTGGCACCAGCCCACATAGAATGAATGGCTTTCAGGATGGCCAGTCTATCCATTTTAATTGTTTTATCTTTAATACTTTGTTTAATCACTTTATCTTTGATAAAGATCAAAGGCTGTATAGAATAGCGTTTGGCATCGATGGCCACATATTGCAGTTAATTCCGGTTCCTCCTCCTTGAATATATATAGATTATAGATTTTATCTATATTGTATACCATTGTTAGCAAAATGCATGAATATCCTTCCATATCTAGAAACAGGGTTTTTTTTGTTGTTGTTTAAAGATTTTATTTATTTATTTGCCAGAGAGAGAGAGAGAGAGCGCACAAGCAGGGGGAGCGGCAGGCAGAGGGAGAAGCAAGCTCCTCGCTGAGCAAGGAGCCCAATGCAGGACTTGACCCCAGGATGCTGGGATCAGGACCTAACCCAAAGGCAGACCCTTAACCAACTGAGCCACCCAGGCATCCCTTGAAACAGTTTTTAAAACATTTATAATGATGACAAATGTTACCCTAGGCCCCTTTCTTTTCTTTTCTTTCTTTCCCCTCCCTCCCTCCTTACTCACTCAGCCTTCCCTCCTTCCTCCCTCCCTTCCTTCCTTCCTTTCTTCCTTCCTTCCTTCCTTCCTTTCTTCCTTCCTTCCTTCCTTCCATCATATTCCTTGCATTAACATGGGAATTAGAGTTTGGTCCCCCAAGAGAGATATATTCAGGTATCTGGACCACTTTGAGCCATGATAAATTTATTCTTTGTGATACCTAAAATACTTTAAATGACAAGAAACCTGTGGAGAAGCCATTTACGTATTGATGGATCTTAAAACTCAAAGAAATTTCCTGACAATAATATTACTCAATGCAATTATTTCTGTCCCCAAATGTATGCCTATTACCATCATAGACTTCATAATGCCCTTTCAGTGGGCAGTTCACCTGTTGGAATCCTGGCCTTAGCTCTTCACTGGCTGGGAGAATATTAACAAGCCTCCTACCCTCTCTGAGGAACAGTTTGCTCATTTGTAAAGTGGAATCAATGATAATAATTTACTGACTTACTACGGCTATGTAATAGGATGATGTACATCAAGTATCTAAAGTAGCTCCAGGCACAATGAAAACAGTTCATACTGTCTGATCTACCATGCAAGATGTTTTACCTTGTTTTTGCCAAAAGCTAAGGGCATCCACACCTATTTTAAGAACTAAATTAATGCTATGAAACCTGATTACCATCATGATGACTGTATAAATTCAGGTAAGTGAACCACCTTTTCTTCTCCAAAAAAATTAGGATAAATATCTTTAACTTCCCTTTTAGTCCCTGCTGACTCCCTTGGAGCTATTAGTAAAATTCAGAAATGGAGAGAAGTATATTAGAGCAAAGAGAAACTATGTTCTTTTTTATTGTTTGATCTGGTTTAATAAAAGATGTATATATTTAAGGTGTACAACATGATGATTTGATATGTATATCATAGTGAAATGACTATAGTCAAGCTAACTAACATATCTTCTTCACACATAGTTGTTTTTTGTATGTGATGAGAGCACCCAATTGTACTCTTTTAGCATATTTCTTGGATTCAATACTTTATTTCAATTATAGTCATCATGCTGTACATTAAATACTATGTTCTTTATTATGTATTGGAATCAGAAAACAAAATTTATTTTAACATCTTCTATCATATCTTTTGTTTGTTTCATAATTTCATCAGAAACATAGTAACAAGATGTCTGTTTGACCTGGTATTTCTCTGAATTATAAAAAAGCAAGACATAAAGTTTTCTAGTTCTAACCCGTCTCCTAACTCACCTTTAGCGTAACACAAACACATTTTTACCTAATTTATACAGAGAAAGAATGTATTCTTTCTGTGACCATAGGCCTGTGTAAATAATAGCAAAGTGGATTCACATTTCCTCAAATTCTACATTTGTTGTATAACACAAGGCATTTCCAAGGCATTGCCTTCCACCTCCAGATAAAACCAGTAATCTATCTCAAGGGAGTCAAACTTAATACCACTGTCTTTTCCTTCCTATTACATGCATGCTGTTTGTTTTTACCTTGTTACCCATGCTTCATTCTTTTCACATTATCTGTTCTTAAGAATGATTCTAGTATTTTACAGTATATAGATGTGTTAAAATTATTGGCAAATAATTTTTAAAAGTACCTGAACTTTTTACCTTGCATTCTCTACTTCCCTCCTGTCAGCCCATATATAGGTGTAAACATTCAGTAAACATAGGTCAGATAACACTACAACCTCAAAGATTTTGTGTCTCAAAAAATGCCTGATTCCATTTAAATCATTGAGGCATGATAGTCCAACTTACACTACTCATCCTCTTTGTTTCACCTCTTGCTTTATTGGAAAGAAATTGCTAATGTGTAGTATTTGTAATATCTCTAACTAAATCTGCTAAATAAGGTGTCACTAATACTGCTTTCACTTTTCTTTGAGGCTTTGTCTATAAAAGATGAGGCAGGGAGACTGATCTAAATCAGCTATGCAACTAATTTAACGAAACTTGGTTTGTATTCACTCCTTAAAATTTAGGTGTTCAAGGTCAAACTTTTCCCAATAAAATTTATTTATATAAGGAGACAAAGTCATAGGTTTGATCTTGGTAGACATGAGGACTTACAAATTTCTATTAAACAATTTTAAAATGGAACAGAAAGGTTAAAAACCAAAACCACACAGTCGCTTCATTCATGTATAGCTTTATTTCAATCTCATTGCTTATAGAACCTATTTGTATAATGATAAATAATTTGGGTCCTCACTGGGCTTCATCTACTCTCAGAACTTTGATTTCTCTGACTATGCTTTTTAAAAATTGTCTGGGGGCACCTGGGTGGCTCAGTCGGTTAGGCGTCTACCTTCGGCTCAGGTCATGATCCCAGGGTCTTGGAATGGAGCCCCGCATTGGGCTCCCTGCTCAGTGGGGAGCATGCTTCTCTCTCTCTCCTTCTCCCTCTGCCTGCCGCTCCCCCCTGCTTGTGCTTGTGAGCGCTCTCTCTCTCTCTCCGTCAAATAAATAAATAATCTTAAAAAAAAAAAAAATTGCCTGAACATACTCTAAAAAAACTTTATAAATATATGTATCCACCTTTCTTTTCCAGGTGATAACTTTTTTTTTCATTCTCTCCATCTACCAATCTATTAATCTTGATCTATTTCCCTTGGTTTACTCTAATGTTTCAGTTGCCCTTTGAGAAATTATTCTTCAGTAGAGGACTTTTTATCCCATACATTGCATTGTCTTTCTTCCTTTACACATCTGGTCTATTCTCCTTCTCCATCCTTTGATATCTAACAGAGTAAGCATTATAATAGTAATCGGGCCCATCTATGATATGTCCATTAAAGCCTAGGGAGCTAATACACCCAAGGATGTCCTCTGAAGATTTACGAGGAAAGGTAGATTGTGGCTCACCCCCTGCCAGAAGGCTGGACCCAGAACCTTTCCTCACCCCAGTGCATTCCAGAGGTACTTTGGGATGCCCTGAGGAGCAGGAAGCAAGAAGTCAGGCTACATTCATTGCATTTATATAACTCTTTTCTTTCAAACTGCTCACATAATGTTTGCAGATGCTTTAATCAGAAAGAATTTATAGAAACCTTTGCAGATTTCCCATTCCCTCCAAGCCCCACACCCCATTCTACAGATGTGGAAATTTCCCCAAAGTATCAAAGTGCTAAAGAGCTGAATTTAAGCAAAACCTCAAGTTTTCCTATTGTTCCACAACTTCTGTCTTTCTAGACTCTGCTGAAACCCTGCAGCAATAAACTTCTACAGCCTGCTTATTCTGTCCACCAGTCCCCATTTCCAAATGTGAAAAAGGCCAGGGAAGTTTGTCCTCTTTTGAATTCTCACCTTCTCAGGTCATGAAACTGTCCTTCCCCTTATTGTAAGTAGATTTGTATTTTACTCAATTCTGTACCCTACAATCTGTCTCATAGTTAAGGTACACTATGAGGTACAATACCTTGAATGTATTTATGTGAAAGTGCGGTCTTTTCTTTCTTCCCCTCGCACAAGAGTATATATAGAAGGGAACTACTGTTACTTATTTTTATTCCTCTTGCTTGCATCCAAGGAATTTCCCAACAGTCAAGTTGAAGCATATACATCGGAACAAAACTGCTACATACTACTGTCTTCATCCTGGTCACTTCCTCTTTTATCCCTGGCACCAGTGCCCTGACACTGACACATCGACGTTCTCCTGGTGAGAATTAGCCTCTCACATTCATTTACATCCACTTAATTGCAGTTGCTATTGTTTAGTCTGTTAACCTCCAGTGAGGGTGCGATTCACGTGAACGCTGGGGAAGCACAACCATTCGATTAGTTCTGCAAAGTAGATTAAAATCTGCTGGCTAATTGGAGGTTGTCCATACTGCTGCCTTCCTTTCAGCACTCGGTTGAACAAATGTCAGGTCTTCAAAGGAGGGCTCTTAGTTGGAATATGGAAGACTTGACCGGACCCAATAGCATTCTAGGAGCGTGTCCGTGTATAGGACACTGTCTAGGCACTGTGCCAACAAGTATTGGCAATCTGGTCTCTGCCTGCAACCCGCAACTAGCCTTTTGATTGGCAGCTTGCCTTCTTCCTCTTCACAAGAAGCACATGCACACTGGAGAAACTCCAACTTGGTATGTGGCTATATCATTAGTATCCCAAATTGGTAGAAATTTCATTTTGAAATATTAGCACTAAGAAAACTCCTTATGAAACAAGTTTGTCTAGTTTGGGGGGAAATGAGAATTAAGAATATGATAGTCTCACTTGATCCAAAGCATGATGCCATGTTGGACATAGCTTATTTTGTTAGAACTTACCACCGGTGTGCTGGCAAACACACTTTGGTAACACTAACCTGTTGCATGGTTGCAGGCAATGAAGTCCCAAAGTTTTCCTTGCCAACACATCATCACCATGTATACATTAAACTGAAATGTTTTAAGATATTTAATTATGTTTTATCTAAAGAAGATGGAAAGCTTCCATATCCACTTCAGGAATTCTAAGAAATTGCAGCAGGTCAAATTTCTTCATTTAATCTAAAATGATGGTCCCATTATGGTTTCAGTCTACCTCTTCAGCACATTTTCTGAAGGTACCCTAAACCCCAACCATTAAAAACTGCAACCCTTCCTCAGATGCATTTATACTTTTTTTATGGCCTGGTGTCTTGATGTTGCTGTTCTGGCTATCTGGGGTTTGTTATACGAACTTTGGACACATACAGGAAGAAGTGCTTATGTTGACCCGAGGAATCAACATCAGGAATTGATCTAAACACCTGCCAATTTCTTTACATCAATTGTATCACTAATCATCCCAACAGACGTGTGGGAAGGATCCTCTTATACCTGTTTATTGATAGGCTGAGGCTCTGAAAGTTTGAGTGAACTGTGTGAGGTGACATAGTCAGTAAGTAACAAAGCATTGAATCAAAATCCAGTTCTATATGACTCCAAACCTACTTCTTTTCTGCCTCATCAGAGAGGTGTTCCCTAAGAAGAGAGAAATCCTGAGCTGCAACTTAAAGAAGATCAAAGTGCTAACAAGATAGAAGGTGAAGAGGTCAGCATTTCTGGGGAGGAACCCCCCACCTCACCAGATGTGTGGTGGTGGGTACATCAAAGGTAGCCAAAAGCACTGGGAGGCTGATAGAGGAGGATGAGGGAAAAGGGTGATAGACCTTAGGACCACATGATGTCTCTGAGGGGCAAATCACAAACTGGCAACTGTGCACTAGCTGGAGAACCTCAAATAGCTTGTGGAGACAATAAGGAAGACACTAAGACTGACTAGGAATCCAGGGGTTCTGGGACTTAAAGACCATACTGCTGACTGTCTCCTCTGAAGATGCCAAAGAAGAAAGTATTTCATTGTCTCTAAAGGCTGCAGATGTGGTAATTACACAGCAGATCATAAAGTACACACCTCAGGACAGAAGGGTTTGGCTGACTCATCAGTGTTTTGTCTCTTTGTTTCATCTTTCCATTGTACATGAAGAAGATAAGCAACCCAGAAAAAGAAAAACCTATTCGGGATAAAGTCACAAAGTAAGAATTACCCCTAACATTTGAAGGGCCTGGAGGAAGACCACAAAGGGAGGCCCTCATACTATGATGTCAAAATATTTTAACATTAGAATTCAAGTTAGGAAACTACCGACTAAAATAGATCCTATCTTCTTATCTTAATTAATATAAGAACAATGTAATGACAGTCTGGAAGTCCAGGTGTCAATTTAGAATCTTGGGGCACCTTGGAGTTCTATGGTTGGAATTGGCGGAAGAGGGAAACCTTACCCCAGCCCATTCTTCCCATCCCTGCACTGTGACGTCCTCATGTGTGTAGACACATCTTCCTACATTTCCATGTTCAGTCCACACTCAGCTCTTGGGAGAGGAGAGGCCATTGATAAGGTCCACCTCTAAGAGAATGGACCAAGGTAAAAGGCCTGTGTAGGCCCTAAAAGTGGGTTTGGGGCCATCTGGATCATGAATTTGGGGATCTAGTATACCCAGAGCATGCCCTAGATGGGGGCAATGTTCATGATCCAGTTGGGAAAGTTTCTGAGTACTTCGGACAATTGATCCATTAGTGAGAACTAAAATGGGACAGAGAAGTAATAAAATGAGCCCAGCAAAGCACAGGAATCAAGGCAGGGGTAGCTTCTGCCTGGATCTAGAAACACTATTGCACAGAGAAGTATAAAAAATGCTGTCCTACAACCCATATATCCTGCTTGGGCACCAAAGTTCCTCTTTGTTGTTTCACTAGGCTCACAACATTGCACAGCTTCAGGTGGCCCCAATCATACTGGAGCACATGGTAGCCTTGCATTTGGCATAATCAGGGTTTTAGTAAGAGTCCTTAAAAAGTGGTTGTGGTTTTAATGCTAATCATTTTAATTTTTCAATCAGCTAAACATCTTTCAAACTCTCCTGCTGTCCACATATTGTCCCTACCAGCTCAAACATGAAGATTCACCCTGTCATGAAACAAAGAAAAAATTTTGAGATTCCATTTAATTTCTCCACTGACAACACACAAGCGCACACAAGCACACACACACACACACACACACACACACACACACACACACACAGTTTAAGTAGCTATTTAATATTGTCCTAATTAAAAGTTGTATTCACCAGCAAATTGAGCCTAAGAAGTTCCTTCTCAGCTGTAGCCTACTCATTTGGCTACAGAGCTTGCACAATCAGAAAACCTTCAATCAGTTCAAAATGGAGAGCTTCCCTCTGCAAACTCACTCTACAAACTATATTAGGCTCCACATCACATCTCCCCTCCTTTGGTCCTAGTGGATAGAACAAGTTTCTCTGAGAGGATCTTTTCTATTGACCAAACTTTAAGTTCTTTTCCCAGATCCCTAACATGAGTTGACTGAATTTCTTGAAGCTTTTGTGTGTAAAGGTTGCAGAATGTCAATTCTCCAGTGATGGGATTTGGAAAAAGGAATGAAACCCAGAGCCTTTATTCATAGTGTGTGAGGAACCTCCTTTTATTACTAAGCATTTCATACAATGATATTAGGGCTATTTGCCATGTTCCTTTTATCCAAGGGTTTGACACAATTTCTCTTTGTTCTGAGGACTTGGTCCTAAAGTTATATCAGTAATAATCAGTAGCATTTATTGAGAGCCTATGATGTTACAGACATTGTGCTTGGTATTTTTCATGAGTTGTCTTCTAAGCTTCTACCAGCCTTATGAAGTGATTATGGTTCCTATTACTTTTTATTATTACTGCTCCTGTTGTTGTTATTATTAATATTAAAATTATAAAGATGAGAAAACTGAGGCTTGGAGAAGCTAAGTAACTTGTCCAAAGTCACATAGCTAGTAAGCTACAAAACTGCACTAAAACCAGACATTATGACGGACTCCAGAGGCCTTCTACGGCATGACACAAATGCCCGATAGCATTTGTAAAGCAAATTTCTGGGAGGCACAAAGAGGGGGCATGTGTTCTTTTGCCTCTTAATTCCTTAATCTGGAGGGAATTTACAGGAGATAGTACCAAGGTGGAGTAACCAGGATCATATTTATCCTCCCACCTGAAACAACTGAAAATAAGGAAGAATTTATGAATCTATATATACAGTTTTCAAGACACTGGACATTAAGCAACTAAAGTGAGTGATAGCTGAGAGATGGGGCAAAGGAAGCAAGCCCTAAGACTGCTCCACCTTACTCCCTTGAGTGAGTTCTTGGGCTACAGAACAGAGGAAAAACCATTCTACTCCTAGGTATTTACTCAAGAAAAATAAAAATGTATGTCCACACAAAGACTTGCTCGTGATGTTTATAGCAACAGCTGTATTTGTAAGAGCCAAAAATTAGAAACAACACAAATATGTAAATAAAATTTGATGTATCTTTTCAATGGAATAGTACTGAGTATAAAAAGGAATAACTATTGCTATATGCAACAAAGAGATAAATCTCAAAATAATGATACTGAGTAAAAAAAACTAGACAAGGGAACATACCATATGCTTATAATTTATATAAAATTCTATAAAATGCAAATGAATCTAAAGTGACAAAAAAACAGATCAGTGGTTGGTTGAGTGTGGGAAAGGACTGCGATGGTAGATAAGGAAACTTTAGGGGTGATGGATATGTTAATTATCTTGACTATATGAATAGTCAAGGTTTCATAGGTGCATGTACACACCAAAACTCAGCAACTTCTATACTTCAAATATGTGCAGGTTATTGTAGGTCAAGTATGCCTTAATAAAGCCTTTAAAATAAACAGAAAGCGTTTAAATTAACAAGATGAAAGGTTTCTTTCTTCTTGCTGTAATTTATTTTGGTTTGTTATCATAGAATCTAAGTGTCATTAAGAGTGGATGTATAGTTTATCTTACTCATTTTGGATCTCTAGTGCCTACAATTAGGTGTGTTCCAATGACTACTTCTGAGTAAGAAATTACTCCCAAAATGGAGTGGCATAAAATGGCCATATGTCATGCTCATGGATTCTGTGCATCAGGAATTAGGGAAGAGTGATGATGGCTTCTCTCTGCTCCATGATGTTTGGAGTCCCAACAAAATTGCTGGGGACTGAGAACATTGAGGGTCTTTTTAATCACCACATAGTCCCTTCATGTGATCTCCTCAGCATGGAGGTTCTGGGGCAGCAAGACTCCCATCGGTTCTGGGCTCTCAAGGTATGGCACCTAAGAGAGAGATCCAGGAAGAAGTTGGACCTAGCTCCAGAGTCAGGAAGAGTCACTTCCACCACACTGTTTTTAGTTGAAGCATTTATAAAGATCTGCCCAGGTTTAAGGCAAGAGAACAAAGAGTGCACTTCTCAATGGAGGAATTCTCAATGTATTTGTCAACATTTTAAGGAGAGCATATGGGATGGAATATATATTGGTTCAGCTACCTTTGAAAAAAATGAGTCTGCTACACAATGTTTGTGTCATTAAATGAATATATAAAAAGGGTTAGTCATTTCAACTTTGCTTACAGTCCTCCATGCTACATAAAATTCAGGCATTCGTTCTACAAACAGCTAGGATGCATTTTCTATATTATGTGGATTCAAAGAAGAATGTTATAACCTATATCTTGGATGAAAAATCTAATATTTTAATAAGATAAATATATGCAAAAAGATAAAGAGAAAAATTTGAGTAATGGCAATTTGTCATGGAAGGTTTGATAGGTCTTGGGTAATATATGTAGGGACTATCAGCATTTTAAGAAGGCAGAGACTCCCAGCAGCTGAAGAAATTAGTAGATCCTACATGAGATGTGTACTATTAGAAGTAGGACTCAAAAGATGAGTAAGATGGGGCGCCTGGGTGGCTCAGTTGGTTAAGCGACTGCCTTCGGCTCAGGTCATGATCCTGGAGTCCCGGGATCGAGTCCCACATCGGGCTCCCTGCTCAGCGGGGAGTCTGCTTCTCCCTCTGACCCTCCTCCCTCTCATGCTCTCTGTCTCTCATTCTCTCTCTCGCAAATAAATAAAATCTTAAAAAAAAAAAAAAAAAAGATTTAAAAAAGATGAGTAAGATTTCTACAGAAGATGCTGGGAGATGTTGGAAGTAAGGAAATAAGCAGAAAAGTTTGATTCAAGTAATTGTCTAAACCTAGCACATTATCTGAAACTCCAAGAACCCTCTTAAAGTGACAGATTCCACACCCCACCTCCAAGATGTTCCAATTTATGAAATGCCCCCCCACCATCATCTATTTGATGACCAAATAGATTTTAGAACCACTGATAGGTCTACATAGATGGGAGTGAAGGTATCTATTTTAAAAGTTTGGGGACTCAAAATATGAGTCAACCGGTCTGCAAAGGAACTGATGATTATTCCACCTATAGTAATTTATCTCAGCACCACACTCTCCAGCTAAACCCTGAATGGTGGTGACAAATCAGATCATGAATTAGTAAATGATAAATGACGAACAATAGTAGCATTAATTACTTGAGGATGCATAGATGAGCCTACAGTGTAACTTGAAATTATAATGTTTTAAACATGGAATTTTAGAGCCAGGAGAAAGCTTAGCAATCTGTTAAGTCATTTACCTAAGGTCACAGACCTATTTATTTCTTCCTTAAAAGTATATATGAAGTTACTGATAGGCACCCTCATATTCTCTGTGGAGGAGACTGTGAAAGCTGGTTTCACAGGGACAGTTTTATTGGAGAAATATTTTGTGATATGGAATGAAAGGTGCCTTATACACATAAGATGTTATGCCTATCATATTGCTGTCATATTATTTATAAAGCATAGGCTCTTTGTATCATTTTTATGCACTAGTAGATTTTGGCAGTTCTGTGGTTTTTCTCTGGTACATGATTTATTGTGTCAACTAATCCTGAAACAAAAAAATCCACAGTAAATAAGTAGATAAATTGACGTTTGTCCAGCAAAATGGTACAGTATGAAATCTATATTTCTTTGCAGAAATTGAAAGCTATATGAGAAATGCAATCATTGTTTGGCAGTTATGAATAGCTAAGTCTGTCCTTTGCCAAAATTTCTAATTTCTAATTAAGATTATAGGTAATATTTCTCTCTGTCTCTGTCTCTCAGAATGACATCTGTGGGTCTCTTTTGATAATGAATACACCAAGGGACCCAGAGTTAAGTCTAGGCCTCAGAACTAGGAACATTTCCATCAAAGATGGTTTGTTAATAATAAAGTAAGGAGGAAAAAAGCTATTTGCTTCTTTTGTGGCTCTGACCCTCCCTTGGTCCTGCCAGGCCTGCCTGAGCATCAGCAGAGTTCAGTGGTAATTAAAGCAACAGTGTTGTGAAAAAAGTGTGAATTACTTTTACGGGAAGACTTGGATGTTGCTGGTGACTGACAAAGCACAGCGGGGGGCTCTGCAGGATATTAAAGAGTGATGGTAGTCCCTGTGTTGTAAGGTGGCTTTTCAGCACAATACAAAATTGTGACTTTTCACAAGTTGATATCTCTGGAACCATTCGAGTTATCAGCTTAAAATTTAGGTTTTTCTTTCTTTCTTTCCTTTTTTTTCCCCTTCCTTTGGCAAGGTTGTGGAGCAAAACTATGTCACATTTCATGAAATGTGGTGTGGTGGTTGGAATGATGGAGAGCTAAAGTATATTTTCTTTCTTTTCTTCCCCTGGATTTTTGACTCTATTATGGAATTATTTCAACCTTGAAGATTGTTGAAAATAGTGAGGAAAAAAAGCTATAAAGGATCATATGTTCAACCCTCTCTTGGCAAGTTATTTCAATGTCAACTATCTAAGTTTTCTGTTCTGTCATTTTTAAAGAAGAAAGAAGTACAGACCAGCACTCTGTTGACAATGCCAAGGAATGCCAACTCTGCACTCTCGACAGTGGGGTATAAATATCTGCATGGATGGTGAGCTCATTCCACCAACCCAGCCAGGAAAAGTTCTGATCTTGCTCTTTATTGCTGCAAATCTTGTTAAGCCAACGCCCACACAGGTATGATATAATGTTGATTCTGCTCCTTATCCAGTAAGAAAAAAATGTCTTTAGCTAAATCCAATAAACTACATTCTGCAGACGTGAAGCAGGAGAATAAAACAGCTCAATAGGCTATTAATCATTTTTCATTTTATATGTTATCAGACACATTATCAGTATTCCTGAATCAGGTTCCTAGAGCACATGTGAAATTCTATGTAATGGCATTACCAACAGACTGGGCATCCTGCCTTGGTACAAAATAGGAAAAGATGTAACTGAAAGGCAGTGGGGAATATGTATGTAATGTGAGCTTGTATTTGTGATATATTTCTGGTATAAATGAGGAATCATATATTGGGGGATATGCATATGTTCTTTATCGTTTATCACTTCCTTCCTTAAGCAAATGAATTGAGATGATAAGCAATATTCCTGCTCTTGGCATATTTTCAGTATGAAAATATGGCCACATCTGACATCAGGGGACCCTCTATGGATCAATGACAGTATGGTGGGTAACAGCACAGACACTGGAGTCCTAGTGTCCTCACAGACTGTACAACTACAATTTCCTCATGTGTAAAAAGGGTGTAATAACCATTCCCACCTTACTTTGAAGATAAAGTGAGTTAAAATATAAAAATTGCTTAGCAAAATGCCATGGGCATGGCATGCAGGAAACAATTGATAAAAGGTGTTATCATCATCATCATCATCATCATCACCATCAAACTCGGTGCTATTATGAAGCAAGGTGAATCTGGGAATTCCCTTTGCTTTTAGATACACTGATTCTGTTTGATTTGCCAATCAATGGGGTAATATTTTTAAAGTAGTGCAAGGTTATAAAATGGCATTTAGGGGATGAGGCTGTGACATGCCAAACAATAGACTCTTTAAATAGACAACAATGATATAAACAGAATAACTGGGGTGCTCCAAATGACATTCTTTCACCCCACTAGTGCAAAGTTTAATTAGTATGTAAATAGCATACTCATTTACAATTGACACAATGCCACCTCTTTTCATGCCAAGCTGTCAGGGCCTATGAAACTGCAAAATTCCTGACATTAAACATTTGTTGTAAACTGATCCTTCCAAAAGTAACTTAACTAAAGCTGAAAAGGTGGGAAAAGTGATAATTGCTTTTTTTTTTTTTTTTAAAGCCACTTCTCCATTCTTTCTTTCAGAGAAAGGGGTCCACGCTGCTTTTAGGGAGAGGTACAGCACATTATATCAGGCTTAGGGTAGATTCTATAAAAGAAAAAAAACCTAGGAACCACCAATCCCAGAGTGATGAAAAGCAAAACGGGTAAGAAAAAAAAATACCCTCAATTGACACAGCTATTTTCATCACATCAAATCAGCCATCTGTTCTTGACATAGTTTATTATCATTAGGAAGATTTTCTCAATTCAGACATGGTGATGAGGAAAGATGAAGAATTAACCAGATAAATAGCCAATTTGGAAAATTCAGGCTGAGACCCTTTCCCTCAATTTCCACTCCCTCTTTTCTCCCTGCTCCATCATCACACTCCAATTATTCCAAGAAAAGCTTCAATGACATGATTAGACATGTTTATAGTGTTGTTTTTCTCCCACTTGCATTTGGCATAACAAACTAAACACGCTAGGTATCAAATCACACAAAGGTGACCAACATTGTATGAAAAAAATAATAATTTTCCATTGTTAAAAATTACTGCATAAACTTAGAATGACAGGTGGCCACAGTTAAGGGTGAAGGAATTAAATACTCTGAATTTGAGTATAAATTGCTGATGCTTTCCTCCTGGAACTTATTCATTAGAAATCCATCAATTTACCTTGGGATAAGAGTATTTAGAGAAGAACATTTTCTTTGAAATCATCATGGAGTAATTCCAACAGCTCTGTGTGGGATAATCTGGAAGGAATAAGTAAACGTTGGAAACTGATAATAAAATGAAAATATTTAAATTGTATGTTTAATCCTGACTTCATAAAGTGAAGTTGGAAATTCATAAAAGTTAAGCTCATAAATTTAGGGTAAAACAGCTAAAAGAAAAATTCTTGACAAATATCAACACAACTACTTGAAAAAATTAGTCAAGCTGGTTATTTTATCTACATAACATCAAAAAACAAGTTTGACTAATTCTCCCTCAAACAGTTCACAAAATCATGATGTTAGATTTATAAAAACTGAATCCACAGATTTGGGACTATAATTAAAATAATATCTTTTTGACTGAAAATTTAAAAATGGGAAGGGCAATAACTACTGAAGTTAAACCATGTAAATTCCTTCATAAAGGTACTGCCATCCTAACACCCAGGTTAGGATAGATCCTTTCTTTGATACCATTCCTGTGATCTTTTATTCTTCTTATTTATTTTTTAAAATATCTTATTTCATTTATTTGACAGAGAGAGAGAGAGCACAAGCTGGGGGAGCAGCAGAAGGAGAGGGAGAAGCAGACTCCCTGCTGAGCAGGGAGCCTGATACGGGATTCGATCCCAGGACCCTGGGATCATGACCTGAGCCGAAGGCAGACTTGTAACTGACTGAGCCACCCAGGCACCCTATTCTTATCATTTATACCTCAATATCTGACTTGTTTTAATTGCCAAAAAGAAAGTTCTAACTCCTCATTCTTCAAAACCTGTCAGAGTCGTCATTGTTGCTAGACTTCTTTTTTGGCACACTCTTTTCTTGATTTTGTCTATGTCATACAATCTTGACTGTTCTCATGACTATTAGAATTCTCTTGGTTTACTCTGTTGCCCCAACACAGCTAAATACAGATGCATTCATTTCAACGTAGCATTCATCAATTCAACAAATATCTGTTGAGAATCTACAGTAAGTCAGGTGCTGTGCTAGGTGCTGTGCATATAGTAGTAGGCCAAGTTGATGTGGCCTTGCCATCCTGGAGCTTACGTTTCTAAACCAGAGGTCAGCAAACTAAAGCCCTTGGGCCAAATCCAGCCACTCACCTGTTTTTGTAATAGCTTTTTATTGGAACAGAGCCATGCCAATTTATTTAATTGCTCTACAATGACATAGTTAAGTAGTTGCAACAGAGACCTTTGGCCCACAAAGCTTAGAATATTTACTCTCTGGCCCTTTACAGAAAAAGTTGGCTGACCCTGGTAGACTCTAGATCCATCATCAACCATTCCAGCTCTGCATTCTTTCTCTTAGGGAGTGCATTTTTGGTCTCTTATGGTTTGAATTACTTCTTCTACAGAAATGACTCCATAACCTCTATCCACAGTCATGACCTATCTTTTGAACTTCAATCACATACTTCTAACTGCTTATTTAGCATCCCCACCTACCCACCCAGCAAATATACCACCATTATTTCAAGATAACATAGCTAGGACTGATTTCATCTTTTCCCCAAAGAAGATGGTTTACTACCAACAACCTCCCAATCACTAGGACTTGAAAAGTTGGTCTCTCACCTTCTTTCAACATCCAAGTAGCAAGAAATAAAAAACAAATATACAGATTCTTTATATCTGTCAACTAAATTCTGTTTCTATCACTACTACATAGACCTAGACCCTAAAGCCTTATACTTAGAATAATGTAATCATCAATCAATCTCCCTATAGTCAACCTCTTATTTCTCCAGTGATCTTTCAGTTTCCTTAATATATCACTTTATATAAGTCTTCATGATCCTCAGTAGCTCCCCATTACCATGAGTAGGGGTTCTTGACCTGTGGTTGAGGCTCTCCCTTGAGGGGATGCTGCACAGCGACTTCAAGGGGTCCTCAAATCCCACTGAACACACTAAGAATTGCCTGAAGGCTGAGTCTCCCAAGTGGATACGTCACTATTTCTATTTTTCAAATGTGCATAGATGTTGTTCTGATAATTAAAATATAAATTTGCTTACATTGCAATTTACTAGTTTCATCTTAAATTTTTCTCATTCTTTATTTTCCCAAGTAATTGATTCTAAAGGTGCAACTACCTTAATGTATTTTGTAATAAAATGGTCCTTGCTGGCCATTACATGCCTACTCTACCCTTAGGGAGAGTCTATTATGGATTCACAGGGACACATGGGAGCCTAGGACCTCAGCTCTTGGAAGGGAAAGTGAAAGGGTAAAAATGTCTACTGTATCTCTCTCCTCTCCTCTCCTCTCCTTTCCTCTCCTCTCCTCTCCTTGGACAAAAACTATGGACTTGAAGGACTTCATGGGTTACAGAAAGGCCTTTGAAAAACAGAAGACTGCTCAGGCCTAACTCAGCTCTAGACTTCAGGGGAAAGGAATGCAAGGGTTCTGGGTGTTTCCACACTATCTGGTTCTGCTGATCAGAGAGTGCGAGCCGATCTGGACAGAATTTAATAAACAGACACATGCTTAGTAAATGATGCACATGTGGTAGCTTTGTCCTCTCATATTTCTTGGGAAACTAAAAAAGGTGGTAGAAAAGTGGACATGAGTATAGATGGAAGACAGGGGCAGGAAACAACTAAGAACAAAGTCCACACTCTTAGCCTTGTAGTATCAGTTGTTTTTAGCTTGGTCCTTGTGCCCGTTTCCAGCTTTGCCTCCCACCCTCTCCCTATTGACCATCTGTGGTGGTTCTCCTCCCGCCCTGGCATATTATGTGACTGTGTCTCTGACACCCAGCACAGTGCTATCAACCGGCAAGCCAAAAGAAGTACAAAACTGTTTGTGTTGACAATATCCACTGGCTGCAGAGTAACCCTAAAGCGCTACTTTTTGTTTATGTGATGATTAGTTTGTCGTGGTAAACACTCTGGCTGATTTATGGAAACCATACTTCAGAAACTTCTCTGACATCACAAAACTTAGAGGGAGGTAGACTGGTAAAGTGGGACAAGACTTGGAGACAGACTTATCATTAATTAGCTGTGCAACTCTGAGCTGGTTAATTTCTCAGAAATTCAGTCCCCTTTGTAGTTAACTAGGATAACAACTGCTCCTTCATTTTAGTTATAATGATTAAAGGAGATGAAGTATGTAAGGGTCCAGCATGGTCCCTCACACATGTTGGTACCCAACAGGTGTTCCTTGAAGAGAGAAGGAGAGGTAAGGATTTGGGACTAAAACAAGGCCCATTATACATATTCTACCTGGTTTAGTGTAGGATTGAATCATGTTTAGCCTGGGGTTATATTTCAAGAATAGCCACAGTTGGGCAGGTTGCTCTGACACAGTTAAAGATAATTCTTGGATCTTAGAGTGATTAACCAGGAGTGAATTAACATTTATTAAGCTCCTATGGCACATCAGCTAGGTTAGCGGGGCTTTTTGAATGTTTTATTTCACATTGACAACTACTCTCTGATATAGATAGTGTTACTTCTCCTGTTTATGACATTAAGAAAAATATGGCCAGAATAGGTCCATAAAATTGCTTGTACTCATTCAGTTATTAAACAGCAGAGAGAGGACTTATAACCAGGTCTAGGTGATTTTCCTATAGAGACACTTTAATAGTCTCCTAACTACCTAGAATTAACACTATTGGCTCATGATGGGAGCCATGACTGCTTATAGCTGCCTTTGTGCCTTTGGTCTGGTTCTTTGAGTCTATCTGAAAGATAATTTTGATTTCTGGAAAGTCAAATTCCCTTTCCTCATTTGCTTCAGCAGGGAGTTGGTGGAAACTGTTTACAGCCAGAACTTGCAGTGTGCAGCTCAAAAACAGGCTCATATATAAGTAAATAGTAAGTAAAATAAGGATAAAATGATGACATTGTTCAAGAAACAGCTTTAGGTCCTTGGAAATGATTATTTCTGTTTGCCTGCAACTGTAAAAATGAGTTTCAGGTAATAGCTTTTCTTTTATATGGTAAATGATGAATGGCCATTTAAACATTGACTCATCCACCAACCGAGATATAAAAAACATAAAAACTTACTGGGCTAAAAGGGAACTTGAAGTCTGAAGTCACCTGATTTTTCAACTCGGTGATTACACCATGGGGACATTCATTTGTCTTTCCTTCAGCTCTGGGATTGCATAAAATATATTTTGCCAGCCAAGAAAATCAAGCCCTTTAGGTCCTACACATTATACTTTTTCCTAACCCTGTATATGTTTTTCATCCAAGTTAGTATATTCTCTTAGACTTTGAAAACTATGATGTCAAGTCAAAGTACCCATAAAGCACCCAAGAAAAGTGCAAATATCCATCTTTGAATACTTATTTTGCCAAAAGAATGTATAAAAATTTTACTCTCTTGTAAGGGTCAGGCTTGGCAGAGCCTTGGCTGGGAAATCACAGTCCATAGAGAGAGCAAATCAGAAGAACAAAAACAAAGCAAAAAGAAACACAAGTTCAACAAGGGAAAATATTTGTGTAAGCACTTATTGTTACTTTCTACTTTTTTCAAAAATAATATCACAAAAATAAATATCTTCACAAATATAAATATCCCATGTTCAGTTTCCACTTAAACCCAACAACACTAGCAATATAATGCCTTATAGTGAAATGTTTAAAAGAGAGAAAAGGAAAGAGAGTGAAAATGGGGGAAGGAGAGAATGTATATAATTTTTCTGGCATCAAGGGAATAGGGGAATCTGACTTTGAAATTTTCATTAACTTGTTTGGCAGATCACAAAATTCTCAAAATTCACCAATTCAGTGTCTTCCTTTGGGAAGCAAGTCCTATGGGATAAGTATAGCTTTGGATAAGTGTTACTATCTCCACCCACCCCCCAACAATCCCCCACCCCCCCATTCCCTCCAGCCAGAGCAGTATACATACTTTGTTAAATCCATTATTTTTTGCAGTGGGCTGGGACAGACATCTGGCCTGACTATAGGCCCTGACCACCAACTAAAGCTTCTCAGAGGACAACACAGGAAGAGTGCCCTGCAGTTCAGTACAACCACAGCTCTGGCAAGCACTTGGTCTGACTCAGCTTAAGTGGGGGCAACCCCAGACAGGCCCACTAACAACACAGGGACCAAATGCTGCCCAAGACAGGCAAAGAGAGCCATTACAGACAACTGGACTGAAGGTAAAAGCAGCTCAGCCACAATAGAAGGGCACACGCAACACAAATAGGAGGCACCCCTAAAGCACCGGGTTCTGGTGAACAGGGGACATTGCATTGCTGGGCACTTCAGGACCTCTTCTTCATACAAAAGCAGGAGATGTAGCTGACTTTCCTAACCCAGAAATAGACACAGAGAGTTAGGCAAAATGAGGAGACAGAGGAATATGTCCCAAATGAAACAACAGGACAAAATCACAGCAAGAGAGCTAAACAAAGTGGAGATAAGTAATATCCCTGATAGAAAATTTAAAGTAATGATCATAAAGATACTCACTGGATTGGAGAAAAGAGTGGAGGACCTCAGTGACACCCTTACAAGAGACAAAACATAAAAAAGAACCAATCAGAGATGAACTCAATAACTGAAACAGAAGATGGAATAAATAGTGTACTAGAGGAAGCAGAAGAATGGATCGGTGACCTGGAGGACAGTAATGGAAAGCAATCAAGCTAAACAGGAGAGAGAAAAAAAATTAAAAAGGAAGACTGATTTAAGGAACTCAGATACAACATCAAACATTATAACATTCACATTATAGGAATCCCAGAGGAGAAGAGACAGAAAAAGGGTCAGAAAATTTATTTGAAGAAGTAATAGCTGAAAACTTCCCAAACATAAGAAAGGAAACAAAAATCTAGATCCAGGAGCCACAGAGAGCCCCCAACAAAATCAACCTGAGAAGTTTCACACCAAGACACATAATGATTAAAATGACAAAAAGCAGTGATAAGGAGAACTTTTAAAGCAACAAGAGAAAAGAAAAGTTTTATACAAGGGCAACCCCATAAGGCTATCAGCTGATTTTTCAGCAGAAACTTTGCAGGCCAGAAGAAGAAAAAAACCTGCAACCAAGAATACTCTATCAAGTAAGGCTATAATTCAGAATAAAACGAGAGATAAAGAATTTCCCAGACAAACAAAAGTTAGAGGAATTCATGGTTACTAAACCAGCCCTACAAAAAATGTTAAAAGGGCCTCTGAGTGGAAAGGAAAGACCATAAGTAAAAGTAAGAAAAGTAGGAAGCAAAAAGGAGTAAAATTAATTATATCTATAAAAATCAGTTAAGGGATTCACAAAATAAAAGGATGTAAAGTATGAAACAACATGCCTTAAATGTAGTGTGGGGAGAAGAGTAAAGAATGGGTTCAAACTTAGGCAACCATTAACTTAATATAGACTGCTATATGCATAAGATGTTATTTATAAACCTAATGGTAACCATAAATTAAAAACCACTAATAAAAATGCAAAAAATAAAGAGAAAGGAACCTAAATGTATCTCAAAAGAAAGCAAACCATGAGAAAAGAGAGCAACATAAGAAAGGAACAGAGAATTACAAAAACAACCATAAAGCAGGTAACAAAATGGTGATAAGTACATACCTATCAGTAATTACTCTGAATGTAAATTGACTAAATACCCCATTGAAAAGACATCAGGTGGTGGAATGGATAAAAAATAAGACTCATCTATATGCTGCCTACAAGAGACTCATTTCAGAACTAAAGACACAGGCAGACTGAAAGTGAAGGGATAGAACAGCATTTATCTGCAAATGGAAGTGAAAAGAAAGCCAGGGTAGCAATACTTGTATCAGACACAATAGACTTTAAAAGAAAATTATAACAAGAAACAAATAAGGACACTACATAATCATAAAGGGAACAATCAACAAAAAGATATAACAATTGTAAATATTTATGCACCCAAATACATAAAGCAGCTAATAACAAACATAAAGGAAGCAATCGATAGTAATATAATAATAGTAGGGGACTTTAACACACCACTTACATCAATGGATAGATCATACAGACAGAAAATCAACAAGGAAACAGTGGTTTTGAGTGATACATTGAACCAGATGGATCTAACAGACATATTCAGAACATTCCATCCTAAAACAACAGAAAACACATTTTTTTCAAGTGCACATGGAACATTCTCCAGAAGAGATCACATGTTAGAACATAAGCCAAGACTCAACAAATTCAAAAAGTTTGAAGTCATACTATGCATTTTATTGGACAAGACAGGGTTATGAAACTAGAAATCAACCACAAGAAAAAGTCTAGAAAGAACACAAATTTATATAGAGGTTAAGTTACATGCTACTAAACATGAATGCGTCAACCAAGAAATTCAAAGAGGAAATATAAAATACATAGAGACAAATGAAAATGAGAACACAATGGTTCAAAATTGCTGGGATGCAGCAAAAGCTGTTTTAAGAGGAAGTTTATAGCAATATAGGCCTACCTCAAGAAGAAAGAAAAGTCTCAAATAAACAACCTAACTCTACACCTAAAGGAGGTACAAAGAGAAGAACAAAACCCAAAACCAGTAGAAGGAAGGAAATGATAAAGATTAGAGCAGAAATAAATGAAATAGAAACTAAAAAAACCCAATAGAACACATCAAAGAAACCAGGATCTTGTTCTTTGAAAAGGTCAACAAAATTGATAAACTTTTGGCCAGTCGCATCAAAAGAGAGAGAGAGAGAGAGAGAGGACTCAAATAAACAAAATCAGAAATGAAAGAGGAGAAATAACTGACACTACAGAAATGCAAAGGATTATAAGAGAATATTATGAAAAATTATATGTCAACAAATTGAACAACCTAGAAGAAATGGATAAGTTCCTAGAAACATATAACCTCCCAAAACTGAATCAGGAAGAAATAGAAAATTTTAACAGACCAGTTACCATCAATGAAAATGAATCAGTAATCAAAAAACTCCCAACAAACAAAAGTCCAGGACCAGGTGGCTTCATAGGTAAATTCTACCAAACATTGAAAGAAGAGTTTTTTTGTTTGTTTTTGTTTTTGTTTTGTTTTGTTTTAAGAGTTAATATCTATTCTTCTCAAACTGTTCCAAAAAAATAGAAGAGGAAGGAAAGCTTCCAAATTTATTCTATGAATCCAGCATTACCCTTATACTAAAACCAGATAAGGAGACTACAAAAAAAAGGTAAGTACAGGCCAATATTTCTGATGAATATAGATGCCAAGATCCTCAACAAAACATTAGGAAACCAAATACAACAATACATTAAAAAATCATTCACCAAAATCTAGTGGGATTTATTCCTGAGATGCAAGGGTGGCTCAATATTTGCAAATTAGTCAAAGTGATATATCACATTGACAAGAAAAAGAATAAAAACCATAGATGCAGAAAAAGCATTTGACAAAGTACAACATCCATTCATGATAAAAACCCTCAGCAAAATAGGTTTAGAGGGAATATACCTCAACATAATAAAGGCCATACATGAAAAACCCACAGCTGATATCATACTCAATGGTGGAGAACTGAGAGCTTTTCCCTTAAGATCAGAAACAAGTCGAGGATGTCCACTCTTGCCACTTTTATTCAACATAGTATTGGAGGTTCTAGCTATAGCAATCAGACAAGAAAAAGAAATAAAAGGCATCCAAATCAGCAAGGAAGAAGTAAAACTTTCACTCTTTCAGATTACATGATACTATATATAGAAAACCCTAAAGACTCCACCAAAAAACAAAAAAACAAAAGCAAACACACACACACACACACACACACAAACCAGTAGAACTGATAAATGAACTCAGTAAGTTTGCAGGATACAAAATCAATATACAGAATCTGTTGCATTTTATCACTAATAATGAGGTAGCAGAAAGAGAAATTAAGAAAACAATCTCATTTACAATTGCACCAAAAATAATAAAATACCTAGGAGATGAAAGGCCTCCTGATAACTATGAAACTTTGATAGGAGAAATTAAAGATGACATGAACAAATGGAAATATATTTCATGCTCATGGATCGGAAGAACCAATATTGTTAAAATGTCCATACTTTCCAAAGCAATATACAGACTTAATGCAATCCTTATCAAAATACCAATAGCATTTTTCACACAACTAGAACAAATAATCTTTAAACTTGTATGGTACAACAAAAGACCTCAAATAGCCAAAGCAATCTTGAAAAAGAACAAAACTGGCTGTATCACAATCCCAGATTTCAAGACATACTACAAAGCTGTAGTAATCAAAACAGTATCATACTGGCAAAAAATAGACATATATTAACCAATGGAATAGAATAGAGAACCCAGAAATAAACCCATGATTATTTGGTCAATTAATTTTTGACAAAGGAGGCAAGAATATGCAATAGGGAAAAGGGACTCTCTTCAACAAATAGTGTTGGGAAAACTGGACAGCTACATGGAAAAGAATGAAATTGGACCACTTTCTTACACCATACACAAAAGTAAACTCAGAATGGATTATACCTAAATTTAAGACCTGAAACCATAAAAAATCCTAGAAGAGAACACAGGCAGTAATTTCTCTGACATCAACCATAGCAACATTTTTCTAGATAGGTCTCCTGAGGCAAGGGAAACAAAAACAAAACTACACTATTGGGATGGCATCAAAATAAAAATCTTCACAGGAAGGGAAACAACCAACAAAAATGAAAGACAACCTACTGCATGGGATTGTATTTTCAAATGACATATACAATAAAGGGTTAGTATCCAAAATATAGAAAGAACTTATACAATTCAACAACAAAATACCAAATAATCCAATTAAAAATGGGCAGAAAACATGGATAGACATTTCTCCGAAGAAGACCTGCAATGGCCAACAGACACATGAAAAGATGCGCAACATTACTAATCATCAGGGAAATGGAAATCAAAACCACAATGAGATATCATCTCATGCCTGTCAGACTGCCTAGAATCAAATATACAGAAACAAATGTTGGTGAGGATGTGTAGAAAAAAGAACCCTTGTGCACTCTTGGTGAGACTGCAAACTGGTGTAGTCACTATGGAAAACAGTATGGAGGTTTCTCAAAAAATTAAAAATAGAATTACCATATGATCTAGTAACTGTACTACTGTATTACACTATATATATATATGTGTATATATATATATATATTACACTATATATATAGTGTAATATTACTCAGCCATAAAAAATAATGGTATCTTGCCATTTGAAACAACATGGATGGATCTAGAGGGTATAAAACTAAGTGAAATAAGTCAGTCAGAGAAAGACATGCCATATGATTTCACTCACATGTGGAATTTAAGAAATAAAACAAATAGACAAAGAAAAAAATAGACAAACTAAAAAACAGATTTTTACCTATAGAGAACAAACTGATGGTTTCCAGAGGGGAGGTGGATGGAGGGATAGGTGAAATAGGTGGATTAAAAGTACACTTATCACTGAGTAATATATAGAATTGTTGAACCACTATATTGTACACCTGACACTAATATAACATTGTATGTTAACTATACTGGAATTAAAATTTTTAAAAATTACTTGAGGCTTAATATTTTAGCCAGGCTAAATCTTTTTTTTTTCTTTTAATTTTATTTATTATGTTATGTTAATCACCATACATTACATCATTAGTTTTTTTTTAAACATATAATGTATTATTTGTTTCAGAGGTACAGGTCTGTGATTCAACAGTCTTACACAATTCACAGCGCTCATCTTAGCACATATCCTCCCCAATGTCTATCACCCAGCCACCCCATCCCTCCCACCCCCCACCACTCCAGCAACCCTCAGTTTGTTTCCTGAGATTAAGAATTCCTCATATCAGTGAGATCATATGATACATGTCTTTCTCTGATCGACTTATTTTGCTCAGCATAATACCCTCCAGTTCTATCCACATCATTGCAAATGGCAAGCTTTCATTCCTTTTGATGGCTGCATAATATTCCATTGTATATATATTTTATCATTTTTTTCTGAAACAAAGTATCTTTAAATGTACTTAATCAGGTCCTCCCTCAATTTCAGGGCAAATTTCTACATTTACATTGTGGAATTCTATTCTAGATGGATATTGTAAGTCACATTAAATCATCTTTATCTTCATTCCTTTATAACACTTTATTTCTAATTGCTTTATTTCTTTGTCTTTTCCCTCTGCACTTATTGTGAATATCTTGACCTCTCTCTATCAGGACTTGTAGTACACCTATGCTTATAAGTCTGCAGGATGGGTTTCTGGAAATGGGGAGGCTAAACTGAGGTGACATATGGGAGTTATGGCATAGGACCTTTGAAGTTGTGTTCCCACATCGACGTTCACTATGTAAACTGTGTTTAGTTCCTTATAGCGTAAAGAGCAATTTCAGGTATATCATCTCATTTAACCTTTACGGAATCCTAAGAGGTAGAGAGGGAAATATTATTTCTACTTCTTAGATGCATGTAAGTAATCAACTGAATCACTCTCCTATAATTAGAATATTAATGTCAATATAACATTGTTGTTTAGCTGACGCAAACTTTTTCTCTGTTGCCCATCTCCACTATAAAGAAAAATACTCATTTTGCCACATCGGTGCAGCTCGGCATGGCCATGTGACATATTTCTGACTGATAAGATGAAAGAACTTCTGCTGCAGGAGCATATTGGGGGAAAGCTTTTACTTTTCTGACAAAGCAACGGATATGTGCTAACATTTCAGTCTCCCTGATTCCTTCTTCCCTTGACATGAACACAATGCCAAGAGATGGGGCAGTCATGAGACAAAGTACAGGAACAATTCATTTGATATTAGCCCCAATATGGTTAAATCATGGAACCAATGTCATCAGCTGCCTGACTATCTCTAAACTCCTATTCCAGGAAAAAAAAAAAATCCTGCTTTTGTCTATCCCATATTATTTTATATAACTCGTGGACAAAGTATTCCTAATACTATCAACTGGTAATAATGTAAATGCATAGAGATTATTTTGGCTCAATATCATATATAAATTTATCTTAAACCTAAATAAAAGTTTAAATCTTATAACCATCCTTATTTTTTTCCTGATAATTAACAAGATTATGTTACCTCCCATAAGGAACTGGAATCTTACCTGGGAAGAAAAACTTGGCATTTTAACACATTGGGCAAGTACTCAAAATAAATTGTTTCAAGAAGCAAAGTTAATTTATGCCATTTGAATAGAAAATAATATTAGTTTAATTCATTGTGTTTCCAAGTAAACCAGAAGAATAAGAATGACTAAAATTCTTTGTGTATAAATCTAAATATTTTCCTGATTTGCAAGAGTCTGCTAGACACTGAATGATTATTTTCATTTGCATAGTATAAGCAATTCACTTTCTCATACATCTTAAAAGTCTACCTACACAAGAGATAAGAATTATGTTGTTTAATATTAAAATTGATACAATTTCATGAATCATTTTCATTGACTGATGATTTATAAGCTCTTCCCCTTCTGGAAAACCTCATTATTTTTTGAAGCCTCTACTACTCTCCAAAAACCATCCCAACTTAATAAGTATCCTACCATGTTGTGCCAATTTACAAGTTATGGGTAATCTGGGCAAATCTTTTAATTGGTTTTGAATTGTGCAGTTTGTCTCAGAACTACATAAACATTAAATAATTCAGAGACTAAATGAAACCTTATAATGCAGCACACCAAAGTTGTTTAAACAAGTTTTTTTTTTGATAATCAGATAATTATACATAACTAGTCATCATTACTTCAAACAAATTATGTTTTGTTGAAGCATGAAAGAGGTTTCCTGGCACTCTTTTGAGTTCAACTAATCTTATTGACAATAGGTGTCTGTCAGCGAAACCTGTTTATTGGGGTTATGGCTTGGTTATACAGCATGTGCGGTCGCTGCTCTGTAGTAAGCTGCTCTTAATTATATCATTTTTCAAATAAATATTTGTATCTTTTATTTTGAAAAATCACAGGTTCAGTAAACTTGGCAAATGTGTGTATATTTTGAATACACAATGCTTTGTCTTTTATTCACTGTAGATTATCTGTAATAATACACTGCTTCGTAAGACAGCACTAGAGAAGAAAAAAAGGCAAGCAGTTGTTTGCTGTGCATTTATGTACTTAAACGGAGTCACTCTGCTTTCAGACATTCTTGCTTGACTAATTCACTGGAGTCAAATGGTTTAGAGTGCTGTGTCATGCCAATCAAGAACATTAGCATCATTTGTGCAGTGGAAAAGCTTGTGTGGAAGGGAGGAGTGATTCTTTGGCTCTGTCTACATGGATTAAGTAAAATGGAAAACTAAGGCATTTATCCAACTAATTCTGACAAAAAGAAGAAAAAGTGGGGTCAATTATTCAAGTGGTTAGAGATGTCATGGAGTTCATTGGATAAGTACTCCACTATTTTTCCTTTTTTTTTTTTTTTTACAACTGGAATTGTTTTTGTGTTTCTGTAGAATGCGAGGCACACTAGGAATACCCTCATGGAGCATCACTTAGGGGACAGTCAAAGATAAAGGGACAGCAAATTCTTTGATATATCATTGCTTAAAGGGTTTAGCACATGTAGATAGGATGATGATAAACTGCTTCCACATAATAGAGTGTACACCTAGAGGATCAGCATCCTTACTCCATGTCACTTTCTAAGAATGATAGTTTGAATTTATAAGGTAATTACTGTGACTTTGAATATACTAAGTTATTAGACAATGTTACTTTTGATTGTAATAAAATTGAGATAAGCTCTATTTAAACCACAGGGACAATAGATGATGCTCACTTTCTTTGAGTATTGAGAAGTTCTTACTTTCAAGTTTAAAATATTTCAATAACTATATATACTTTCAAAAGTTAAAAAAAAATCTATGCCACCAGGGAAAACAGACAGGTAACAACATATAACAAATTTAAAGAAAATGTCTTAAGAGAATTACAGACTAACATTAATCATTCAAAAAATATTTATTGGACAACTTAGGGTCAAAAATTTTCTCTATATTATCATCTAAATTATCTTTCTTTCTAAAGAGAGAAAAGAATTTGAAACATGTTCTACATAGGTCTATTAAAGTTTTCTTCCAAATAGATATTCTGATTTATTTTTCTCAGTTGAAGTATAGTTAAAATGTTCCAATATAATGAATTAATTTACACTTGCACTTGTCTTGTCTTAATTTTTGCTTTATATAGTTTTTTGAAGATTTTGTTTTATATGTTTTAAGTGACTAGCATTCTAGAATTTTATATTTTCCATTGCACTGAATCATTCATCATTACCTAGTTATCTCTTTTAGTCTCAGGAATTCTTTTCAGCTTATTGTCTATTTTGTCTGATAATAATCAAACTGCACTAGCTTTCTTTTTCCTTTTTGGTTTTGGATTTTGGTGGTATACTTTTTCCTATTCTTGTCCATTCAAGCTATTTGCATTTTTTTCAAACTATTTGCATTTTTATGTGTTACATATGTCTATTTGTTTTTCACTGGATCATTTAACCCACTTAGATTTATTATAAATACTGATTACTTAAGTTTAACTTTATCTTATTTTGAGTTAAAAATTTGTCTCTCCTTTTCTAGGTTCATTTTTGCCGCCTTCATTTTCTTCTTTTGAATGTACAGAGTATGGTTTCTCATTACATTTTTTTCTTTTTACTTAACACTGTGTTTCATTTCTTCTAGTAATAACTGGGAATTTTACCATGCATACCAACTGTTCAAATTCTGAAGCTAATCATCAATTCACGCTCCTTCCAAACAAATGTTAGGACACTATTAACTCTGAGAATTTCTTCCCTTTTCATTCAGTATTGCTATATGGATTTTTATTTTACCTTATTTTTCTCTTTTATAAACACAAAAGTAGTATTGTTTTATATAGTCAATGTTTGCTTAGCCTTACCAACATATTAATTAGTTTCTTAGATTATCATCCCTCATTGCATCTCAGACTTTTCACATGGAAATGTCTTTATTTCACCCTCACTCTTGAGATACCTTTGTTGAATATGGAATTCTAGGTTCACATTAATTTTTCTTAGTGCACTGAAGATATTCTATTATCTCCGGCTTCTGTTGCTACTGATGAGAATGCGAGTGTTAACTGAATCATTATATTTACTTAGACAATTTATCTTTTCCATTTGATTTTAATACCATTTCTTTGTCCTTAATGATATCCAATTTTAGCACTCTATATGTCTCTTTATATATCTGTACATCTATATATACATATAGATATAAATATAGATAAATGTGGATTTTAAAAATTTTTCCTTGGGATTTTGTGAATCTAAGGATGAGTGTTTTTCACTGGTTCTGAAAATTGTTAGCCATTTTATCTTCAAATGTTGCTTCTCTCCATTCTTAATAAAACTTCTAAATATATATGCCTTAGAGTTTTCACTCTATCCTCCAGGTTTATTAATAACTCAGTCATGTTTTCTATCTCTTCATCTTACTTCACTACAATCCATATAATTTCTTCAGATACATCTTCCAGTTTATAAATTCTCTTTTTATCTGTGTCTAATCTAATTTTAGAGGTAAATATTGAGTTTTTAATTTCAATTATATTTTTCTTTCACTGACCTCTGGTTAATTTTATACCTGCTTGGTCATTTTTTAATAAGATTCTGCTCTCTTGATTATTTTTAGCCCCTATTTTAATTTATTAAACATGCTAAACCTACTTAGTCTCTATTCTTTTTATTATATATTTTCAATATATGAAAATTTGGGGTCAGGTTCTTTTGCTTATGTTTTCTGTGGATTTGTGTGTTTTGTAATTTTGAAATTGAGTTCACATTCTTTGAACTTTATGCACATTTATTGAGGTTTGGATTTAAATAGGCTCCTTTAGAGACAATTTGCATTTGTTCCTGCTAGGTACCTGGGGATACTCATGATCAAGGATCACTTTAATTAAGGTGTGGTTTGAGTTTTATTTGCCCATCCATATCCAGGTGCTGTGAATTCCATTTGTAAACCTAGCTGGTAAAGATTGGCTTGTGGTGTGAATTGCCAAAGAAGAGGTTTTTCCTTTATTCAAAGTTCAAGATGAGCAATTTCTGTTGCTGATCCCTTGGGAGAAGGTAATATTTCTACTTATACTGAGATTGTGGCTCTTTAGGGTCCCAGCTTTATAAAGAGGGTCACCTTTTAAACACCATATACTTCCCTTGTGAGCACTGCAACCTGTGAAGATGTAAAAAGGACACTCAAGTTCACCTAGGTTATCAGTGTCCTAAGGACACAAATCATAGTAACTGTTTTACTTGCCTCTTGGGTTCTAACTTTCAGTTAGTTTTTGACCTCTGAGAACTATTAAACTTTCTTGCCATGTTATTGGAATACCTACAAATATGTATTCATATTTAAATCAGTATTTTTAGTTGTTACTGTGGGATACTTAATCTCTGCCAAACTGCTAGAAAAACGGTGTCAAGAACTCCCATATCACCTGTGTCTGAGTGAATAAAATAAATAACTGGAAGAAATATCTTAGGAGTAGAGAATCCATGTACCTGGGTTTGTGCTAACCGCATTACTCATGATTGGCAGGATGCAGCGCAGCCACAGTTGTTCCAGTGGTCAGGACAAGTAAGTGTAAACACCATAATGTTCTCTGAAGGCTCACATGAAATTGAACCAATACCACATTAGGCTGAGAGAAAGCACTGCAATTCACCAGGTAGTTCTAAGTATCCTAATCTAGATGGCAACAGTGGTGACTGCAACAATGAAATTGTTTGGCCGACTCAGTGATGGGAATGGGAGATTTGAGGTTGATGTGAAGTCAGTTGCGGTGGGTATGGTTCTGGATTGGCTGTTCACAGGTGTGTCCTCTAAACTCACCTTTGCCACTAAAGGTCTGTGTGAGGTTGGGCAAGTTGCCTCTCCTCCCTGGGCTTTATTCTACTAATCTGTAAAGTGAAGATGCTGATGACATGTGAGACAAAAACCTGTGGCCTCTCACTTTCAGCTATCACTTTATCTCCTCTGGGGTCACCATATTTCTTCTGGTAATATGCTTACTGCTCCTAATGTTCAAAGAGTCTTTACTGAGTGATTCTAAAATGTTTCATAAAGTAATGAAATTAAGTGTCAGATGACTCAGATTTTACTGGAATAAAGGGAAAAAGAAACCCAGATTACCCCCATACAAGTGTTATTTATGAATGGTGGTAGTCAAAAGAGATTTAAGTGTAAGATATATCATAAATTATAATCTTTATGACAAATTATTTTCCTGTGCTCAAATTCCAGGTAATTTTTTTTATTGTTGTAGTTGTTCTAGGATATTCTGTTAGTCCATTATTGGCTACATTATGAAAGTAATGAACCTCAAGTTTTAGGGTCCCTCATTTGCACATGCCTCTTCCAAAGATCGCTTTCCTCTAATTATAAGTAACATTAATTAAATTAAATAACATTCCTCTCAATTAAATAGCATTAACTTTTCTACTTAATTTTTATTTGTAATTTTATGTATTTTTCAAAACCAGGTCACCCAAATTGTATAAATTTTAGGGCCCATTAAACCTGAATCTGCCCTATTTACCCCTTTGTTGAATAAAGAATACTATTTCCTCCTTGTTTTCTTTGACTTAACACTTCCCTCAACTTCCACTAAAGAAAACAAACAAACTAACAAACAAAAAAAGGGATTTTTGATTCAGTTATACTTAGAGAGTATGGCTCTGATCTGTTAAAACCAGAAAGCAATTTTATCATTATGCAAAAACTCTTTGATGATTCATTGCCCTCCAAAGCTCAAACTTTTTTCTTTTTTTTAAGTCTATGTCCTTAGAAGAAATAACTGGTCACTGTAGTGTCTGTAATAAGTTGTTAAAGTGCTAGTGAGGATAAACATTTTAATTCATTTTGCAATTTCCAATCCTACCACCATCACAAAGTATCTTATAGTTTCAGAAGCATTTGTGTGCTGTTGAGTTTGGTAAAGGGAGATTTTTTCAATTGCTTCATGTAGTTTGAAAACTATGATAACATGAGCAATTGTTAACTTCAAAATATTCTATTCAGTTTGTATTGTTTTAACATTAAAATTATACTCTCACATATATACATATTGACTATGGCTGGCCATTTCTAGGAATTTGGGTATTTTTGTTAAAGACAAGCAGCCTATTTTGAGATTTTATTTTACATATTTTATTTTTATTTTGAGGGGAATCCAAATATCTACACCATGAACTTAAATTCCTATAGCTGCCAGAACTGACAGAGAATTAGCAAGGCAGAGCCAAGTTCACGCAAGACTGTCTACGGCGCTCTTATAGCTAAAGACAAACCAAAATATTGACTAGTTCTTCTCAAAACAGCATGTATAAGTTGTGGCTGAAATAAGCCTGATGTAAGAAAGAATACAGATGGCAGTATAATCATAGGCTGGGTCTACATGATGCCAAACAACCCATTCAAAAGTGAAAAACTCAGTCGATCAGTTGGTGGTTTTGTCTACGTGCCACCAAGCAACAGGCTTGACTGATTTCTTCACAAAATTGACTGAGCTTTTGACTAGACTTGAGCAGATGTTTTATCACTATGTATGTTCAGTCTTAGTTGTCAAATCTATAACTCAAATAAGTTCCTCTATGAATGATGAATTTCTTTCCTACATCAAAACAACCTGAAAGTGTTAAGCAAAGATCATCTGCAGTTTTTAATTCATCTTAGAGCCTAGTTTAATTCATGTGCTTGGCATACTTTAGAGTACGCCTGATAAGAAATAGGGTCTCCCCACTTACACACCCATCTTTAATATTTCATTAATTCATTTGGTATCATTACAACTCAAATACACATTAAAAAGTAATTAAAATTCATTTTACTTTTCTTTTTTATTCAACAATTTCCCTGGTATATATAATCTATTTGCCATGAACATATCAAATTACTACCAGAATTTATAATGATTGCTTTGGTATTTTTTCCAATTCTTTTAAAAACAAGGTCTCTGACTAAAAGATGGATCACAAAATACTTCAAATATTTCATGATTAAAAATGAAAACAATCAAAACAGACACTTTTAAAAATAAATTCTGTGTGAGCAGATATCTCATGCTTTGGTGTCTATTGGGCCCATTGTACCTATTACAGTTTGGGCCTTAATAAATATTTATGTAATGAATGATTCAGTGGATTATACCATACTATTTTTGTAGCCATTGACAACTTATGGCGTGCTAAGAAAAGAGTGGGAGAATAAATATTTCTACTTACTCCCTCCTGTCCTGTGAATGCACTGCCCATGCTTCTATTGACTAAACCCAACTGGAAACCAGAAGTCAAGGGAACTGTTGAAGACAACTGGGTGGAAAAGGGTGGGCAGTGGACCTAGAATGAGGCAAATATAATATCTGCTATCTGCGCACTGCTGTCTTCTACACAATCACTGGTGATAAAGAGCTTGGCATACATTATAGTTCTTATAATTTTCACACATACAAGCAGGAAAATTATATATATGTGTATGTTACACATTCATATGTATGTAGGTAGATAGACAGACAGGTGAAAATGCTCAAAATCTTGAGTCAGAATAGTTGATTTCCTCTTAAATCCCTTGAAGATGTAGTGCCAAATATTTTTAAAATTTCTTTCCAACTATATTATTCTTTGACATGGACTAAAGCAAATGTCTTGAAAGACCATTTACTTTTAATAAACTAAAACTTCTATTTAATTAAAAATGTAAAAAATTTTTAGAGAAGCTGGAAAATACAAAAAATGGAGAGTGAGAAGTACACAAGTTCATAACTGATGCTTCTGGGAATTAGTTTTTCCTCCGCCTCCACAAGGCAGTTGTCAGGGAAGAGGATGGTTTTCTGGGTCCATCTCTAACCACTTCCCTTCTTCTGATTTCTGTCCATCTTCCACCCACTGTTTTTTATATGCTGTCAGTTCTCTTCTTTTCAAGCTCAAAGAACAGGCAGGAGGATGAATGGGGAAAAAGCAAAGGACTCCATTCTGGGATAGCTTCTCTGGAAATGTTTACTGCATCAGCATTAGTATCTGCCAAAGAAAAGAGCACCTGCTTGTCTTCTGAGACTGCAGAAGCAACTGCCTTTATTTCAGGTTACCTGGGACATGCTCTGGGGTACAATCTTTACAGGCTTAATGGACAGGTCCTTTACAATGTTAACAGCGGGCTGGTGGGGGTAACTGTACTTTTATCTTTATAAATTTCTGTATTTGATTATGTTTTCAGCTAAGTAATGGATGAAGACCGACTTAGCCCAAAGACCTCTTGTGGAGTTTTTTTTTTTTTTTTTTAACCTTCATTTTAAAACCAAAAAAAGAGAAAATTTCTAAACTTACTCAAAGGATGTGGAAACGATTTCTCAAAGCTCTGAATCTCCTGAGCTTGACTGTTAAATAAAACCCACCCAAACAGGAGGAATTGAAAGGATTGGGGACGGGGGTGGGAGGATTCTAAAGCATTTGTTTTCAGGTTGGCTAAAAAATTCTATTTGGTTAAACAGAAGCAAATTTCCCACAGCCATTCCCCATGCCCATAGCCCTTTCCTTCTGGAAGCATGAATGTTTGCCCTATTAAAAAAAATAAATGTAAATACTCTTTCTATAAGATGTAGGTCCTTTTTTTATATATTATGTTAATAATATACATAGGTCAAGGCTACAAATATAGAGAACGCACTTACGACTTTCCTGAAATCATTCATTTGAATATCATACTAAAACAAAATATCATACGTCTAGAGGAAGAAAATGCTAGGCTCCATTACAACTATCTTATTTATCTATTTATTCAAATTCACCTCATTTAAAAAAATTTTAAAGCATGAAAGCAGTGATCCTCAGTATTATCTTTTTTGCTCAGTGTGATAAGGGCCAAATAGAGCTGCTTTAAAATTAAATGGGGGCAATTCTTTCTTTTACTTTCCTAGGACTTTTATCCCTTCAGAGTAAATTGTTAATAGATACAGAATATTTCTATTGATTAATTCAGTATGCCAGCTATGATATGATTCACAGAAGGCAAAAGAAATGCCAATGCTTTCATGACACAAGGACACATTACCAAGAATACTGTCTATGACTCTCTCACAACTGTTAGGCAATTTTTACAGAAAAAAAGAAAAGCCTTTACACCCGAAGTAGAGCTAATGGATAACTTAAGAGAGCTGTAATTGACATATTCATAACTCTTTTTTTCTGTTAATGTTAGGTTAGATCTTATTTAGTAATACTTCACTATTTGAGAAACTAGGTGAAGATTTTGTGTCAACCAAAGAATTTACTGAGGTACAAATGATTTTAAGTTGGGACAAGAAAATATTTTAGGTTGTACCATGTGTCATGAATATTTTAGCTATATTGATACAAATAAACAAATGGAAACTTGAAATAATTCGCCTTAAAAGTAGAGAAAATAAAAAGCAAAATGTCTTAACATCCATTACAGGAATGTTGATGGTTTGTTTGCTTTTGTTGGTACATTTGTCTTGTATTTTATTGGACTCCTTTATTTGAATAATTGCCTTGATTCACCACTTTACATGCTGAGACAGGTAATTAGTTAATAAGCTTATATTAAGCACCTACTCTGTGTCAGGTCTGGAATTATTTGAGTATAACTCTTATTTAACTTGCAGATCTACAAAGGTGTCAAACAACAAGATTTTAACAGGAAGAGAACAAGTATCACTAAAAATATTTGACAGTCATAGCACTTATGGAGGTTTTTAAGAGTTAAAACTAAAACTCTTGTCTTGTGGTAGAATCACCCTTGATCCAAACCCGAAGTGCACTGAAGAAAGTGTGTGATTGAGTCAGGTTTTCGTCCACCTAGAAACTTTGTGAGCCATTTTAAAACTGTGGGCATGCTCCTTGATAACTTCTTTGTGGTTCTAGGTCTGCAGATATTTGATGTGGACTCCTTGAGGACCACTTTATCACAGTCTCCGGATTGGGCAGCAAGAACCTGGCACAGAGAGCCATCCTAGACTTCCTCATTTTCTGTGACTGGGGGAATCCCATTGACTTCTTCCAAATTCTTATTTATTTATTTATTTATTTATTTATTTATTTATTTATTTTCTCAGCATCAGAGGGGAGTGATCAAAGGAAGAAACCCAGAAGATGAAGTAGATCATGACTGGGTGGCAAGAGATGCATGTTTGGTCCAGGGTTTTATTCAACTGGCTTTTCTCCTTCTAAGAGGAATGCTGTGTGATAAATAAAGGAACATCAATCTCTGGTCCCTGACAGTAGGAATAGTATCACATAAACTCACAGTTTTTCCAACACTAGCCCATATTTTCCTCAGTTTTCACTACTTTGGATGCCATCTGTATCAAAGTCTAATAAGAAGGCAATTCAAGGGAACTATCAGTTTAAAGGGAGAAAAAAAATTAAGAGAAAAAAAAACAGGCCTGGAGAGGGGGCACTGCTTGGCATCAGGTCACTGAGTGTATTCATTATTTGTTCCCATTACCATGTTATGTCTTAATTACTCTGGTTTGGCTTCCCACCCGGGGTCACTATGTCACAGCTGGTTTTCTGCCCATCCCTAATTAATAAAGCCTCATTTACTATCCAAGTTTATTGTAATAAACCTCTGCTGAGGGATAGAGCAGAAATAAAGTGACAAAAAACAAACCAGAAATTATCAGAGTTGCTCTAACAGTAACCTTGTACCATGAAGGGCCTTGGTTCAGGCTTCTCTGGTTACTTTTAACCTGGAAAAGTCATCCACTTGATTTCAGTCGGAATTTCTGGCATAACTGGTCAGTGATCAGATTTCGCCCATAGGAAAAAAGTGACAAAGGTTCTAAACACTGTACATCATTTGGGGCTTATTAAAATGGTTATTTGCTCACACTTCTAGTGTTTAAGGTTATTTTGCAAAACAAAAAGAAAAACTAAATGTTTTCAAATGGCAATATAAAAAGTAACCAGGCAGTTATCAAATGCTCTTATTTTGTTTCTGTGGCACTGCTTCCTTTAGATTTTGACAGTTGAAGTAAAGACAAATTACGTGAGAGCCTTTTCTAATTTGTTGAACATAATTCCAGCCAACAAAATTTTACAAATTA